>NW_015625591.1:950516-960287 GCF_001515625.1 Sinocyclocheilus rhinocerous | reverse complement strand
TGTAGCAGATCTGATTCTGTACATAAGGAATTTCACTCTGGAGACAGCAGGCCAGCTTCAAAACAGTTCCATTTATTGATCTGAAACACATGGGACACTTGATAAGAGAAAAAAAATTTTTTTTGTAAAAAATAAATAAACAGAAAAAAAAACACCACACAAACAAAACAAAAACCTTGCATCACAGGAAGTGTATTGTGATTTGTCAAAACATTACAATGAAACAGGTTTACTGACAACATATGTATAATTACTGCAATACTGCAAAACAAATAACTTTGATAATGCTAACTTATTTCTACATAGGGCATACAGCATATTAGTTACTAACCTAAACGACGGACACGCATTTTTCGTAATCCGTTTAAATATTCACAAATAATATTTTATTTTATACAATTAGGACAATTAGGAGTTAATTTGTGCAAATGTTGTAAAAGCAAAACAACAAAATGTACCTTGCTAACGAATTACGCGAATTACGTGAATCACGTAAATGATCAAAACGGTCGTCGAGTAGTTTGCATCACAGAATATTACTGTTGGTTATTTAACATTTCTGTTGTAAAACAGCTGTCAAATAATAAATGTTTTCCCTGTCTGGAGTTTTTTTTTTTTTTTTTAATCATAAATAAATATTGAATTTGGCAGGGACATTTTTCTGCGTGAGAAAATGGATGTGTGGCGTGAGAGCGTGAGAATAGTGTCAATTGCGTGAGTCTCACGCTGAATGCGTGAGAGTTAGCAGCCCTGTATATATATATATAACTCCGATTGTATTAGTCTGAAAGAAGAAAGTAATATACACCTAGGATGCCTTGAGGGTGAGTAAATAATGGGGTAATTTTCATTTTTGGGTGAACTATTCCTTTAAATGGCACTTTGATTTACAGTGTTTCAAATAAAAGTGGCATTGTCTGCAAAAAGAAATTGTCTTTTTATAATTACACTGATTAGATTAAAAACGACCAGGATATTCTGTAGTAAAGTGGACTTTCCATAATCATTTCAAAAAATGTTAATGTTTGTCATTTAAAAGTCATCTCAAGTTTGTTGTTTCCTTATTTTCAAAACTTAATTTACTGTCGCTGTAGGTGTACGCTTGCAAAAGCATCATTATCTCTAACGGTTATTCATCCTCATACTTGTTGGCATGACAACGAGGTTCTTATCATTCTTCACCTGGAGGGTGTTCATCCTGTTAACCGCGACTGCCCCACGACACACATCTTCAACAAGACAGAGTAAACAATCTTCAGAGGATCCCACGTTTCATAATCCATCTGAATTCAAGTCCCGCACACAATGTATGTATTTCCATATGATTAGGATCAATGAACAGTGGGGTATTGTCGGCATTGCCCGCTGCTGTGCCAAGCACTGCGTTCGGTTTTCTTCAACACAAGGCCATTGTTCGTTTCCATGCCTTTTCTCTCAGAAACAAACGGCGGGGAAGAAACAGATAATAGGCATGTGACCCAGACAGTGATGTCATCGTCATGTGAATTCAGCTCGCTGCCAGCTGCCAGCTGCCAGATCTCAACACTGGTATGTTGCTGTAATACACTGATTCTCTATGCTCCCAAACCTTTCAGTCAGCTAGACTAGAGTATATGAACCTCTTCTGTGTAAATGTGTTCATTCTAGAATGTTGTGTTTTAATATTATTCACCGAATCAACGAGTCTTTCCAGGCTTGAAATCAAAATAAAGTGTATTCAAGTTCAATTTAATTCTTTAGATTATGTGGAGACAATATTGAGTGTTTTATCTTAAACTGTATCGCACTTAAGATGTAGCAGTGTTTTTATAGTTTACTAAAACTAAAAGAATAAAAAAACAAACAACAACAAAAAAAAAAAAAAAATATATATATAGTATAGTTGCTGAACAAACCCAGTGTACTAAAATAACTAGAACAAGAAAAAATGAAAATTAAATATACTTTAAAAAACAAAGACTAATATAAATGAAAAAAATAAAATAAAATACTAAAACTTTAAAATTAAATCAAAAAAGGAAAATATAACAAAAACATTCAAAATAATAATAAACACTATAATCGCATTGATATTAAAATAACACTGATATGTAACAAACTACATAATATTTGGCATATGTACCTTTTATTACTTTTAACTGTATTCTCGTATTTGAGTTTCATTGGAGACATTTCATGATTTGTTGACAGCAGACTCAAGGAAAGGCAAAAATTGGCTGATGTTTCCCATTAACATATTTTATTAGTGATTATCAGGTTTCCCTTTCTACAACATATTTGTAGACACTCATTTAGAGAGCTTAAAGAAAGATACAGAGTATTGCACATAAAAAAGAGAAATGAAAGCGAAGGTAATGAAAATATGAAAAATTAAAAATATATCCAAGTACACACTTTTTAAACAACACTGCACGCTTGAAATGATAGCGCGGCCTGGATATACAGTATGTGCCTTTCAGTACAATTGAGACAATTATCATTTAAATATATGTTTAAAATAGTACTTTATTTAATATAACTATGAACTATTACATACAATTTCAAACTTAAGGTCACATGCATTAAACAGCTAGACTCAATGGAATGCTATATTTCAAAGTTTTGATGCTATTGAGATGGCAAACTCAACATTGCAACTAAGGGATGTTTTGCACAGCACATCATGACTTATTTTATTTTTTTAAACATTTAGTCTTAATCTTTTAAAAAAAAAGAAAATAATCACACGGACACTTACAAATCTTGAATATAAAATGTGATCAGTGATCTAGTCACTTGATCTGGCAGTCTGCAGTCTGGTACTTGTATGTGTTTGTTAATTTCTGTGGCACTGCGGAGTCACATCTGGGTTTCACCATGTCAGCAGCACAGCCAAATAACCAGTAGCTCAAAAGTTACAGCACCTTAAAAACATTAGAGGCAAGTATTAACTGTGAATCCTCATATATCGTTCCTCAGAGAAATATAAAGAATTATGCTGAACCATATTCTGTCTTGTTGTAAATACAGCTTATCAAAACTCTGCACTTTTCTTTTCTCCAAAGATGAAGGTCAACAATGAAATCTTATAGACTAATAAACAAGACTATGAAAATAATAATTGAAAAAAAAAATTAAATCATCTTGTGAAATTTGGACTCAAATGCAACTGAAAAAAAGTTAATTTTCACTTACAACCTTCCTTCTTTAATAAAGGAGTTAAGCCAAGCAAAAGCATAGCAGTACTCAAATGCTTGTTCAACCTCACGGTAATATACATGCAAAGCATACAGTACTTTTACAGTAGTTTTCTATTCATCAGACAATGGTATAAGATCATCATCCCTCTCATCTTTGATTCTGCTCTGTGACAAGAGCTTAAACCAGCACTATCATTTCATCAAATCAATTCTTTTTAAACCTTATATGTTACACTACTGACAATGCACAAAGAAAAACGTTTTATGACATGTTTTCTATCCGTTATCCTGCTAATTCTGACCAAAGAGAAGTAGTGATCTTGCCTTATGTCTTTGAATCAGTGGTCAAGAATTTACTTTTTTTAATATTTCAAAATGTCATCTATATCCTCATCGTATATTGACTGGACGGCCCCGCTTTATATTAAGTGGCCTTAACTACTATGTACTTACATCAAATATTAAGTACAATGTACTTATTGTGTTCATATTGTATTGCAAAACACTTTTGCTGCTATTGAGGTGGGATATGGGTAAGGTTAAGGACAGGTTTGGTGGTCTGGGTAGGTTTAAGGGTGGGTTAAGGTGTAAGGGATGGGTCAACTGTGTAATTATAAATGTAATTACAGAAATTAATTACAGATGTAATTACATGCAGGTATTTTTAAAATATAAGTACAATGTAAAAACATGTATGTACACAATAAGTGCATTGTACCAAATTATTAATTTAAATTTAAGTACATAGTTGTTAAGGCCACTTAATATAAAGTGGGTCCGACTGGACAATAAGAGCTTTTGCAAGTAAGGTTTAAGATTAAGGTTTATGTGCCATATAAAAGCCACAATGTGCTTTGAACAACATGAAACACACTATAACATTTTTGGAATGGGTTTAAGTGCAGTATCCATGGCTCACATCTTTCATACAACCCTATGCAAAGACAGAGAAAAGACTTCCATACATAGATTATTAATTGAACACCATGCATTTCTATTGCCGGAAACTTTGGCTTACATTTGTATTCTCAGTCATCCTTTCTTTCCATTCCTTTACAGTAAGCAATTTTATCCTATACACATTTTATAACCAATAGCAATCAAGGGGAAATCATTTTAAAGTGCTAATGAATATAATTTTCTTCCAAATTGGATAAAATCAGTAATAAAACACACCTCTGAACTTCATAAACACTAAAAAGAATCATAAACTCTGCGAACATACATTTTATATATAATTTAATGACAAAATAAGATTTGATTTCAATACTCCCAGTTATTCAGCGTTGACAAACATACCATCTAAACATATTCTTCATTCAGTTGTTTTTCAGCATCAGTTCACAAACAGAATTTTGTCCTGATCTAGTAGCAATATATTATTTTTGTTATTATCAGTTTAATGTTGTTGTTGATGCCATATATCATTCCACTATACAAATTCAAAGCAGTATCATCTCTGAGTCAGGAATGTAAAGTAATTTGTGCAAAACACACAAGCTGCAGCACAACTCCATCTCTAGCTTATGTATCTTAATTATATATATATTTTTAATCTGTTAATCTTATTTGTTTACTAAATTCCTATTTCTGAAATTCTAGCACCCAGGTATTTGGTAATCTCTCTGCTGAGGTATATAGCCTCAATTGCTATTTGCACAGTAGGTATCTGAATGAGTGATAACTTGATTAGATGATTATTTTATATATAGTGAGTGTATGTGTGAGCTATGAAAGAGGATGATGCAGGTAGTGTAACTCAGGGACTCAAAGCAACAATATCATTTAGAACAATACATGAACTGATCAGACGAAAGCAGGAGAATCTCATCTAGTTGAGCTGCAGTATTTAGGGAACTTCTGGTGTTCTGTTCAAAAATAAGTGAAGAGGTATACTTGTGCTTTAGTTAAATGTCATTGTAAACAAGGTTATTGTATTTAGCACACTCATTTGGCAACCTTGTTCAGTATAAAATTACAACTGGGAATATAACCACGAAATCTAGTTAAAACGGGCCCTGGACCAAAATCTAAAGGTCATGTGTGTGTGCATGTATGTATTGTACAACGTAAAGGGAAAAGCCACCCTGAAAAGTATATAGTGAAAGGCACGTCTTCCTTCTGTTCTCCTGCACTCTAGTAACTTTCCTCACCAAGAAATAATAATCAAGGTTTATACCATTTGACTGGTGTTTTTGGGCAATAGACAGTATGTGCTGGTTTAAACCTTGGGAAGTTAAAAAGCAAAAGGTTAAGAATTTTACACTGAGAAAACTACAATTAAGGCTGTAACGGACCATTTGAGAATAAAGATGTGAACCTGGGAGACATGTTGAACTTAGAACTCTATTTTGCAGGCTGGGAATGACTCGTCCTGCATCACAACTGTGCTGCTGCTGGCCAGGACCATGATGTTCAGCTCCTGTTGCTTCTCATGGGTCTGCTGATACCATTCGCGGGTCACTTCTGTGTCATGAGTAGGTATCAATGTTACCTACAAATAGGACAGGGTAAGACATTAATAGTATAGCATAATGGCTGACTTGAACTGTTTTGAATCACTTCAGTTCTCCATTGGAGTTGACACTGACTGCAAATAAATTAACCAAAATATTAATATGCATAGCATCCATAAAATATCCATCAAATTACAAAGTTCCAATGTTGACATCTACCACACAGAGAGCAATTAACGAATATTATACCTGTAGATTGGATCCCCATTGTGCCTTTCCCTCTAGCAAGGCATCTAGTACACTGCGGCTCGGTTCTTCACTGCTGGAGTCGTTTCCACTCACTACATAATATGCAGAACGAACACGTTTGAAAAACTCCTGGTCCACATTTTTAGCACTGCAGTGGTTGGGAATGTAGGCCAGATCCACATAGATAGGAGGACCGGGGGGCACAGATGAACTGCATTTTGCAGAATTTGAACCTGTTGAAAAATTAAAATGAACTAAAACTTGCTGTCAGTGTGATGCTGGCAAACAAAACAACTGCTCTATCTTAACTGGCAGATTCAAATGTTTATGTTCATACCTGCACTGTTCTTAAGGCCATTGACAAGGCCTTTGCCGGTGTTGTGGCTTGACCTTGAAAGATCGTCCTCCATTTCCTTCTTCCTAAGAGAAGTGGTGTGAGTGGAGGGCTCCTTGGTTGGGGACCTCTTCCGCCTGGCATCAGTCTTGCGAGCAGGAGATGAGGACTTAGTCTTACCTAATTTACGTAAACTCTTGGTTTTGGAATCTTTCTTGATTGGTTTGTCGGTTAGGCTTGACAGAGCCTCGGGATCAACCATACATACATCAGGGCGAGGGGGACAAGGAGCAGGGTCCATCATTGGTGATGGGAAGGGATCATGATTTTTAGCAGGCGACCTAGATGAATAATGCTTCCCCCCATAAACTCCAGATGATTTATCTACAGGCAGGTAATCTGCATCCTCATCAGAGTCATTGTTTCCTTCTGCTGTGATCGATGGACACTCTTCCGTACCTGGTGGAACATCAGAATCTGACTGGGAATGCAATGGCTCACTGACAGAGGTTGGAGGTGTGTCCTCCCCTATGGCACTAATCCCAGCAGCCATGGCTCCAGAGAAGTGTTGCAATTCGCTGTCCTCGCCATGATGACTGTGAGAGTGGTGTCGAGGTTGTTTGTGAGATCTGGTCTTCCCCGAAGGTTGCTGTTGATCGGATGCTTGGCTTCTCTGTTCCTCATTTTCTTCGTCGCTTGAAAGTTGACATAAGCTTGGGTTGATGAAGGATGGAGATGTGTCTCCTCTCCTCTGCTTGTACTCACAGGAGGAATAGCCTGGAGAAGCTGTGGATGAATGTTGATGGATACCAACATTTGAAGGATAGTCGGAGTCATCATCGTGTCTGCTTGGATCATCTGCGTAATAGGAGGTTTGGAAAGGTTGGTCTTTGGTTGAAAGAGAAAGAGGACGGGCTGGGTGCTCTGGCTCAGTCTCTTCTTCTTCTTCATACTCATCTTCATGTCGATAATGAGGTGGGGATGCTCCCGGGTAGATGTCTCGTTGCTGCTGCATTTCCCATTCACTTGGGCTTCTAATTTTCTTCACATCAAATTCTTGGTCTTGCATCTCTATTTTTGACAAGCCTATCCCCTTGCTGGATCCTCCAAAAGCCTCTGGTGCACTCAAAGTAACTTCTGCAGGCCCATTTGTTGTGTCTGGTTTTGTGGGCTCAGGGAAAGAGGATGTATGTGAGGTAAGCGCATCTGTGAGAGTGGCTCCCAAACCAGAAGGTATGTCCTTTATTAGTGTCTCACCCAAGGAAAATGTGGCATTTTTCTTGTCTGCTTGAGCTTTAAGTGGAGATCTTTGGTACTGAAGTTTATCCTGTTCAGTTTCGTACATATAATCGTCCTCCTCTTCACTACTCTCTGTGTCTTCATAGTACTGTTTTTCAGGGCACTCAAATTGAAGTGTTGATGAAGCACCATACAGATCTTCAGGCATGGTGTCTTTCTGTGTGGTCAGAGGCATTGAGGTATAAGGTCCAGTCGCACCAAATTCAGCTTGTAATCTTGAGTCCTCATCCCGCTCCAATTTGTAAAAGCACTGACTCTGTGGGCCTTGATCTGAGATATTGCTTGTAGAGTAGGCAGGTTCTTTCTTATCACCTATACAAGTACCAGCATGTGGAGGGAAAGGCTTGTTCTCCTCAAATGGTGATAATGGTGAGAATCTTGCAAGGCTAGAGGTGGATACAGCTGTAGTGGTTGCAGGGGTCAGCTTTTCAGACACTTCTAAATATTCATCCTTAGCCTGCCCACCAGAACTAGAGAAGGGTGAGTCCATTACTGGTGAATGTTCATCTTTGAAAGATGAGTACTCAAATCCAGTACTGGCTGGAGTCTCTATCTCATCCCCAAACTGGCGGCTAGTGGACAGAGATGCTGAAGCTGATGAGGAATGACTGTACGAAGAGGAAGAGGAATATGCTGTGGCTGACATGGTTGTGTAACTGAAGCCCAATGAAACAGGGTCTCCTGTTTTTTTCTCTGCTCCATCTGGTGTCTTTTGCTTGTTGAACTCAAGATCTTTGCCATCATAGTGAGTAGAGAATTTATCTTCAGCAGACTTTGACGAAAGGGGTAAATATGACTTGACATCTTTCTCATAATTTTCTACAAACTCATCTCTCTCCTCACTTGAAGAACGTTCAAATCCAGATGAGCCTGTAATATGACTTTCAGTAGGAAAAGGTGAGGCATCACCTTTAACAGTTTGCACTGAGTCCTTGGGACCCTCATGGATTAGAGTGGATTCAAATGTCGAAGAACCTAAAGATTTCCCATAGGTGTCAGAGCCAAAGCTGTAGTGCTGTGTAATGGTGTCTTTCTTTTCTTCCTGGAATTGAGTAGGTACAGTGCTGATGTCACTGCTTAGAGGATGCTGGGCATCTTTTTCTTGTCTGTCTTTGGCACCTTTCTCTGTATCACTATCACTTACATGCTCTCCATATTCCTCATCCTCATCATCTTCATCTTCTTCGTCTTCTTCATCTTCATCCTCTCCATCAGCAAACATCTTCATGTCTCCAGCCACGATTTCTTTTGTGCCAAATGTAAATTGGCCTAACATAGAACTTTTAGCACTGTGAGCAGAGATTAAGCTGTCTGTTGCATAATGGCCTGACTGTGATGCACCACCCTCTGCCAATCCACTGAAATCAGACTTTTCAAATTTAACTGAAAATGGGTCTCTCTCTGCTGAAAAAGATGGGTTTTTCACAGTTGTCTTTTCTTCAACTTCATTTATTTTCACAGAGAATGTTCCTTCGGATGTATCCTTTAACTGTGGTGTCCCATATATACTTTGTGTTTCACTATATAAAGTTGATGATGTTTCCTTTTCATCTGATGCTTTAAGGTCAGAAATCTTGCCAGTGGACGAATCTAGGGATTCCTCCTTTTCTGTTTTCTTTAAAGTAACATCAGTATCATCAAAAGTGTGCTCCGTTGGCAGATTTGGAGAGTAGGAATCCACTGAATTTGATTTACTGTCATACACATCAGAGTATGTAAAGCTTTTCCCAACATAGGGTGTATCTTGCCTAACCACCCTCTCAAACTCACCTTTGAGGCCCTTCTCACACTCAGGGAAGGAATACAAGCTGAAGTGAACACTTTTATCGCTGTCCTTAGAAATCACTTTTGGGTCATCTATCTCTGAGAATGACGCATCTTTTTTGCCTTGGCTTGCTGACATGGAATCTAACTTGCCCTGTGGTACTTTTATGCTTGAGTAAGTACCATCCTCAGTTTCACTTTCATCTTCCTCTCCTGAGCTGAGCATCTGGGATTTGCACTCATGGCCCAAGTAGGTCACATTTTGTGGTTTATCTTCCTTATCCATAGATTCTTTCTCATTTTCAAACTGCTTCTCCTCTTTTAGGGGTGATGTCTCTTCAGAGTTTTCTTCATCAAGAAAATTGCACTCCCTCTCCTCTTTGTATTTAGTTTTACCACACACGTTATAGCTTCCTTTTCCATAATAATCCTCTTTATCTTCCTCTTCATCCTCTTCTGAGTCATATAATGCAGGTTTCGTGCTGGAGAA
>NW_015625591.1:939724-947888 GCF_001515625.1 Sinocyclocheilus rhinocerous | reverse complement strand
TCCTGGAATTGAGTAGGTACAGTGCTGATGTCACTGCTTAGAGGATGCTGGGCATCTTTTTCTTGTCTGTCTTTGGCACCTTTCTCTGTATCACTATCACTTACATGCTCTCCATATTCCTCATCCTCATCATCTTCATCTTCTTCGTCTTCTTCATCTTCATCCTCTCCATCAGCAAACATCTTCATGTCTCCAGCCACGATTTCTTTTGTGCCAAATGTAAATTGGCCTAACATAGAACTTTTAGCACTGTGAGCAGAGATTAAGCTGTCTGTTGCATAATGGCCTGACTGTGATGCACCACCCTCTGCCAATCCACTGAAATCAGACTTTTCAAATTTAACTGAAAATGGGTCTCTCTCTGCTGAAAAAGATGGGTTTTTCACAGTTGTCTTTTCTTCAACTTCATTTATTTTCACAGAGAATGTTCCTTCGGATGTATCCTTTAACTGTGGTGTCCCATATATACTTTGTGTTTCACTATATAAAGTTGATGATGTTTCCTTTTCATCTGATGCTTTAAGGTCAGAAATCTTGCCAGTGGACGAATCTAGGGATTCCTCCTTTTCTGTTTTCTTTAAAGTAACATCAGTATCATCAAAAGTGTGCTCCGTTGGCAGATTTGGAGAGTAGGAATCCACTGAATTTGATTTACTGTCATACACATCAGAGTATGTAAAGCTTTTCCCAACATAGGGTGTATCTTGCCTAACCACCCTCTCAAACTCACCTTTGAGGCCCTTCTCACACTCAGGGAAGGAATACAAGCTGAAGTGAACACTTTTATCGCTGTCCTTAGAAATCACTTTTGGGTCATCTATCTCTGAGAATGACGCATCTTTTTTGCCTTGGCTTGCTGACATGGAATCTAACTTGCCCTGTGGTACTTTTATGCTTGAGTAAGTACCATCCTCAGTTTCACTTTCATCTTCCTCTCCTGAGCTGAGCATCTGGGATTTGCACTCATGGCCCAAGTAGGTCACATTTTGTGGTTTATCTTCCTTATCCATAGATTCTTTCTCATTTTCAAACTGCTTCTCCTCTTTTAGGGGTGATGTCTCTTCAGAGTTTTCTTCATCAAGAAAATTGCACTCCCTCTCCTCTTTGTATTTAGTTTTACCACACACGTTATAGCTTCCTTTTCCATAATAATCCTCTTTATCTTCCTCTTCATCCTCTTCTGAGTCATATAATGCAGGTTTCGTGCTGGAGAATTCCTTTCCAAAAGGATCCACTTCATCATCAATTATTTTCACACACTTTTTGTCAGCAGGAACCTCTTGGGCCAAACACATCTGAGAATCAAAAGTCTCCTTATCTAGTTTTTCCTCTTTGTCCATAATCAGTGGCTTTTGTGGCCTCTCCTCAGTGGGAGAGTAGCTACTGCTGGTCGGTCCTGATTGTGTAGGTGAGGCGAACCTCACAGTGCTGTCATCTGGGCTGAGGCATCTTTCTTCACTCTCTGAAATAATACTTGTCTCTGAGGTGCAAGGCAAATTTGATGAGAAGGACAAACTTTTCTCAAAGGTGCCCAATTTAGATTCATCCTTAGAGAGTGAGATTTCCTTTTCATCTTTTTCTTGTGTGCTAACATACATCATCTGAGGAGAAATAGGTGCTGTTGATGTGGGAAATTTATTAGAAGCTTGTTCAGTGTCTTGGAGCATGGCAGCAGATGCATAACCCTCATGGATCTTTCCAAGTGGCATATCAACATTCGGTGTCTGATCCTCATCTTCTTCCTCATCTTCTTCATCCTCATAATTTGTGGGAACAGTAGCCTTCACTGCATTTTCTGTTTCTGGCACAATGGGTTGATATTCTTCTGAAGGAGGTGATTTAAAACACTTATCCTCCTCTAAGGAAGAAGTTGGAGAAATAGTTCCAGCTGAGTGGAGGTACTCCTTTCCTTGAGTGGCATCTGTCTGTACAAATGATGGTATACTATTTACGGTATCTAAGTATAAAGAGCTTTTCCCTGCATCTTCAGTAGGTGGTGCTGTCACGGATGCTATAGACTGATCTTCAGTAACAGATGTTGCAAAAGATGATAATTTGTCATATTCAGTTATGGATGTGGCTGATGATATATGCTCTTCTTCAGCCAATGGAGCCACAATTATATTGGTTGCGTAAGCTGATAGGACTGGCTCCAGGTCTACTGCAAAACCCTTTGATGATAACTCAGAAGCAACAGATATGGTTGGTGGTTTCATGCCATGAATGGTGTCAAAAGTCCCTGGTTCATCAGGAACTGAGATCTCATAAGAGCTGACATCATATTGAAGATGTGGCATTCGCTCCTCTGTTTCCTCATTAATCTCTTCATCAGAAATGGTCTGCTCTGTCTCAGAGTAACCTGGAATGGTTTCATCTTGGATGAAAGACACATGCTCTGCAGCACCCAGAGGTTTGGCAGATTTAATGTCACTTTGTTTTGTCTCCCAGTCCTTTCCAAGTTTTTCTTTCCTAGCCTCATCAGATTTGTACTTGAGCTCCTCTTCATGCACTAACTCCTCTGCCTCCTCTAGCTCTGCTTTCTCAATCACATCCTCTTCTTCTTCACTGTCACTCTTTTTAGGTTTCATTTCAAGCTCTTTCTCTTCTTCTTTTGCTTTTTCTTGCCATTCTTTATTTTCGCCCATCTCCAAAAAGTCAGATGTTGTAGCACTTTTCAGTTTTGTGGTATAGTCATCCTCTATGTCATCTTCTGTAGTAGCACCTTCATTCTCAAATCTATCAGTGGTTTTAGAGTGGGATTTAATTTCGTTTACTCCATATGGTACCCTTTCCTCATGAGGGGACTCTGTCTCAACATCTGTTGTAGTTATTCCTTCATCAGGAGATTCAATGTGAGGGACAACACTGTCCACTGCAGACTGAAAATTTGGGAGTACTTTGCTCTCTGTGAGCTTGGAAAGCTCCTCCTCCAGTTGCAAGGCTTCAAAATCCTTGGTAAGATCTTCTGGGGAGGAGACTAAGGACCTGACACTCTCCTTTTTCTCTACTGAAGCTTGCTTAGCAGCTGGCCTGTTTTCTTGCTCTTTTGCAGCTTTATTTTTTTCTGTTTTAGGCTTTACTTGAACCTTTGCTTTGTTCAGAGTCTTCCGGACCTCAGGGGTGAAGGGCTTTAAGTCAGGTTTTGTGATTTTTCTCAACTCTGGCTTAATTTTTTCTTTTTCTTTTTTCTTCTCCTCCTTACTTTTGAGTTCTTTTTTGACGTCCTCTTTTTTTACATCTGTTTTTTCTTTCTTTGTGTCTTTCTTTTCCTGATCTTTCTTCTTCTCCATCTTAGATGCTTTCTCCTTGATATGTTTTTTAGGAGACTTTTCTCTCTGCAGCTTCTTTTTCTCCTGCTTACGTGAATCGGGTGATGCTGTCTTAGGTTTAAGTTGTTTGGGAGTTTTAACAGCCTCTTTTATTTTCTTATCTTTCTTTTCAACTTTGTTCTCTTTTACAGAGTCACTCTTTGACTCAATATCTTCATTTGCCTCTTTCTTGCTTGCTTTTGTAGTGGAAGACATTTTAGGGGATGATTTAAGACTTTCTTTGCTATCAGTTCTCAGCTTCATTTTAGTTTGTTTAATCAGTGGAGGTGGAACTCCAGATGACATGTCCTTTTTAGTGGCTACTGGATATCGCAAGAAATCTAGATGCCTCAGCTTTTCCAGACCCTCAAATATTTTGTTTTGTGGGGCATTTCCAGGAAACAGTACTCTGACAATCTTTTCTGTTGGACTGGCAGGTACCCACACAACCAGAGCTGTCACTGATGTGAGGTAAGGAACTGAAATCTCACCCTCTTTGCCATTGGCCAGGACAATGCCAGTCTTAGCTTTACTGTTACCAGCCCACTTCTGCATGAAGAATTGCATTTCCTTACTGTCCTTGAGAGGATTTAGAATATACATGTCAAGTTTGCCAACACCCAACTTGTGAAAGAGTGTTAAAGGCTCAATTGTGTTGCTCATAACTCTGTATAGAGGCTCAGGTTTGATGCCCAGTTTGTGAAGGTACTGCAATGTGAGAGAGGCCTCCTCAATGCTCCTCTTTGCTTTCAGCGTGGATTCAGGTACCTTCAGCTTGTCTGGAACATTAAAGAACACAACACCAAGTTCTGGTGAGATCAGGTTTTTCATCCAGTCTCCATAAGTATTAGAACCACGGCTCTTCTCTTCCTCCTGCTCTGCTATTTTTCTCTGTAACAGTCCATTTATACCAGCGAGATTATCTGCTCCTATGTGGGTAAGGAGAACAGAATCAATCCTATCCAAATGTCTGACCAGCTTCCAGAAGCAAGATTTTCTGTCTGATCCACCATCGATTAAAATATTAAAACCACTGACTGCAAACAAAGCAGAGTCGCCCCGTCCTCCAGGAAAGATATAGCAGCATGGTTTGGACAACTTCAGGAACCCTCCTGAGGTTGGTGGTTCCAGGAGCTCAAAAGGAGAGGGAACATCCACTGTCTCAGAGACATATTCTGTAAACTCGCTCACCCCTTCCATCTCAGGCAGCACGGGCTCTGGGTTCAGTCTGTACTTGAGTATGCTCTGTTCCTGTACGTACCCTAGGGAGCTCCAGCCCCCTTCTCCTTTACAGGACACAGTCAAACAGGCTTGCTGACTTGCAGATGGCTGGTTTAAGAGATCTTTAATCTACAGAGAATAAAATCAAAATATTTCTTAAAGTTCAATAAAAAAATTAAAAAATGTAAAGTGCTGTGAACTATTATGGGACCTATAATGGTGTAGTAGCCACTTACCCTACAACTTGAGAGAATGTCAGATAATTTTTTCCAACCAAACACTCCACTTTGCAGGATAATATCACTGCTCTGTTCAGTACTTTGCCCACTTAGGACCAATAACTTATGTCCTGCTGAGTCACAGAGCAGTGTTCTGAACTATAAAAGAAAGAGAATGCATTTACTGTTATATTTGACATATAAAATGGTTATATGGTTGCATGCAAATAAAAAATTTGGGAGAACTTGGAGAGGTAAAAAAACACAATGGTTTATTTATAGTTACCTCTATAGCAATATTCTCCTCAGAAGGATTCACCAACACAACAGTCTCAAGGACATCACTCTTGTATTGCAAAAGTCTCTGTCCTAAAAAAAAATTTAAGTTTTAAAACACTAAATGCTTAATATGGCATACGGCATATTTACTTTCAATATTATTTATTTCAAAGATTTTGTTAAAGCATTTTATACTGTGAAAAATCAGAGATAAAACCTGGCACCCTATTGGGATGATGCAATCACTGCCTTCATGCATTTCATTACTGTTTATTCACTATTCTTTGTCTCTTCCTGCTGCTGTGCAAGAGTACACTAATCCCGTGAAAGCAGTCTTCTCAATTCCATGCAATCAAAACAATATTGCAAAGCTTCTGCAAGCAAATCTATTGCCTGTTGCCATGGGGATAGTGAGCTGGCGATTGCCGGCAGCTTACAATATTATTTATTTCAAAGATTTTGTTAAAGCATTTTATACTGTGAAAAATCAGAGATAAAACCTGGCGCCCTATTGGGATGATGCAATCACTGCCTTCATGCATTTCATTACTGTTTATTCACTATTCTTTGTCTCTTCCTGCTGCTGTGCAAGAGTACACTAATCCCGTGAAAGCAGTCTTCTTAATTCCATGCAATCAAAACAATATTGCAAAGCTTCTGCAAGCAAATCTATTGCCTGTTGCCATGAGGATAGTGAGCTGGCGATTGCCGGCAGCCACGTTACACTGACCTAGTCTTGGTGCTGCGCGACGCATTGCAGCATTTCTGAAAAGGTGAAAAAATCCTCTCTCTAGCTGAAAATGTAAATCCAGCATTGTACAGTTGAAACATACAAACAAGTCTATGACCCTGTGCATTATTAGGCTATAATAAGCCTAAACCTCTCATTGGCTGTTTAAAGGTCACTTTCTATAGGATATTTATAGGGTCATTTTCACAGCAGTGAGAAAGGAACAAGGGTGTTTGGACTTAAATAGCACACTGATGATTTAAAGGCACAATATGTAAGATTTTTTTATTAAAAAATCCAAAAACCACTAGAACAGTGTTATATATTTTGCTGACTTTTGTACTTACATTATCCAAAATGTTTCAAAGAATGTTTAAATCCAGAGAAATAAGCAATTTTAACTAGTGACTCGGACCGTGTCTATAGTGTCATTGTGTCGCCTGCCAATGACGTCATAACTAGTGGTCGACCGATATTGGTTTTTTGACAGCCGATGCAGATATCTTGGAAAGCAGGGTGGCCGGTGGCCGATATAAAGCCGATATAAATGTATTTATTTTAATTCATATTTAAGAAATTTTTAATCATTTGACAATGGATTAAAAAATAAATTTGTAAAATAAACATACTTATACTTTAGATGACAACGTATTTTCCACACATAAATAAATATTTAATACAAATATAATTAAAAAGGTAGTAAACTGTAACCAACAGAGCACTCAGTATTCTGGGAAATTTGTGTGCATTGGGAATCATATTTTTTCCAAATAAAGCCAAGGTAACACTCATTTTACATACAGCACACAGTGAAAATGACATGGCGAACAAGGAGAATGTGAGCACTGTGTGCTCAGGCGCTGCCGCACTCAGCGCCGTCAAAATAAAAGTCCCGCCTAGAACGCATCGGCTAAACAGAAAAACTTATCGCCCGATGCCGATCTTTTAAAAATGCCAAATATCGGCCGATATATAGGCCTTGGCGATATATCGGTCAACCACTAGTCATAACCCCTCGATTTCCGATTTCATTGTAGAAAACACGGAAACACCAAAGACGCTATAATATGTTGTGTGTTTTAATAGACCGGTGACGACCGCACAGAGTAGCATTATAAGATAACTTTCAAATGTATCTAGTATGATAAAACAGCGCTGCTTTTTTTCCCCCACATACTCACGACCGGAAGGAGCGGAAGCGGTCGACTGTGGCATAATAAAAGCTCCGCTGCTTTCGAGCCATGCGTCACGCTCGTTCAGCGGCCTAGTTTCGCTTCGACGGCTTTCAGCTTCACACTGCTTCATTCTACTACGTTAATAAATCATTAGCTCATCCATGAACATGATTTCTGCCCGAGTCCCGTCGGATTGCATCGGCTGTGGGGATGAAGACGACAACTCCCATGATTCAACACTCAGTCACGGCGTCATCAAACTACGCCTTTGTTTCTTTGTTTATTTTGAATACCTTTAACTAGCCTTCTCACACTCTCAGTAGCGTAATGTACATAGCATGATAAACATGTGATGAGCTTGAAAAATTTACTTTTCAATTTACTTGTCTGGACAAACTACCACAAAATAAAAAAAGATATATTTTACATGTAATGAGTCTGATTTTAGATAGGCTACATGAAAAAAAAAAAAAAACTGAACAAACCAGTGTGGATCAGATAGTAGTTTGAAATGGAAAAAAAATATGAATAAGCAAAATATTTTTGGTAACACTTTATTTTAAGGTGTCCTTGTTACATATGTTACATGTACTTACTATTATAATAACAATTAATTATGCATAATTACATGCAAGTAACCCTAAACCAAACCGTAATCCTAACCCTAACCATGTAGTTGTCACGGGCAGGGTGTTACAGAGATCAGGCAGGACGACGAAGATGCCGAATAAAAGGATATTTAATGATATAACAGGAGATCCAGACAGGGTAGACATCAACACACAGGGTAACATTCACATTCAGGGTAACATTCACAATAACCGACCAACTCGAATACAAGAGACAGGAACAGATATAGGGCAGATAACGAGGGGCAGACAGGTGAGCACAATGAGGTGATTAACTAATAACGAGAACAGGAACAACCAAATAAGGACACAGAGGGAGAAACCACAATCAAACAGTCCACAGGGGTGTGACAGATCGCAACCCTCCTGGAAGGCGCGACCTCACGCCGTGGAGACAGAGGGAGGGACGGAGGGGGACAAAGGAGTGGATGTGGGATGGAGACAGGGGAAGGCAAAGGGCTGGCAGGCAGACATGATAGGCGTAGGCTCCGGCAGAGGACAGATAACCGGGAGGAGGCCGGCAGACAGAGACCAGGGGGGCGACGAAGGAGGGAGGAGCCAGGGAGGAGACGGGAGGGACCTGGAGCAGGAGGAGCTCAGCAGG
>NW_015625591.1:916334-937555 GCF_001515625.1 Sinocyclocheilus rhinocerous | reverse complement strand
TTGTGCGTTTTAATAGACCGGTGACGACCGCACAGAGTAGCATTATAACAGAACTTTCAAATGTATCTAGTATGATAAAACAGTGCTGCTTTACCCCACATACGCACGGCCGGAAGGAGCGGAAGCGGTCGACTGTGGCATAATAAAAGCTCCGCTGCTTTCGAGCCATGCGTCACGCTCGTTCAGCGGCCTAGTTTCGCTTCGACGGCTTTCAGCTTCACACTGCTTCATTCTACTACGTTAATAAATCATTAGCTCATCCATGAACATGATTTCTGCCCGAGTCCCGTCGGATTGCATCGGCTGTGGGGATGAAGACGACAACTCCCATGATTCAACACTCAGTCACGGCGTCATCAAACTACGCCTTTGTTTCTTTGTTTATTTTGAATACCTTTAACTAGCCTTCTCACACTCTCAGTAGCGTAATGTACATAGCATGATAAACATGTGATGAGCTTGAAAAATTTACTTTTCAATTTACTTGTCTGGACAAACTACCACAAAATAAAAAAAGATATATTTTACATGTAATGAGTCTGATTTTAGATAGGCTACATGAAAAAAAAAAAAAAAACCTGAACAAACCAGTGTGGATCAGATAGTAGTTTGAAATGGAAAAAAAATATGAATAAGCAAAATATTTTTGGTAACACTTTATTTTAAGGTGTCCTTGTTACATATGTTACATGTACTTACTATTATAATAACAATTAATTATGCATAATTACATGCAAGTAACCCTAAACCAAACCGTAATCCTAACCCTAACCATGTAGTTGTCACGGGCAGGGTGTTACAGAGATCAGGCAGGGCGACGAAGATGCCGAATAAAAGGATATTTAATGATATAACAGGAGATCCAGACAGGGTAGACATCAACACACAGGGTAACATTCACATTCAGGGTAACATTCACAATAACCGACCAACTCGAATACAAGAGACAGGAACAGATATAGGGCAGATAACGAGGGGCAGACAGGTGAGCACAATGAGGTGATTAACTAATAACGAGAACAGGAACAACCAAATAAGGACACAGAGGGAGAAACCACAATCAAACAGTCCACAGGGGTGTGACAGATCGCAACCCTCCTGGAAGGCGCGACCTCACGCCGTGGAGACAGAGGGAGGGACGGAGGGGGGACTTAGGAGGAAGGCAAAGGAGTGGATGTGGGATGGTGACAGGGGAAGGCAAAGGGCTGGCAGGCAGACATGATAGGCGGAGGCTCCGGCAGAGGACAGATAACCGGGAGGAGGCCGGCAGACAGAGACCATGCATTGGTCTAATTTACAGTATACAGTAAATGTAATACTAATGGCACGATATTAGATGCCACAGACAAAAATGCCCACATTTTCAAACCCCTAGTCATTTGCTATGTATGGACTGTAGCACTAGGACCCAGCTAACTACTGATGACTGTGCATCTGAAAACATGCTGAAGAATTCTACACGACATTATTGAACACCTCCTTAGTCATTTTGTTGTTGAGCAAATCATTACATTTAGCACTTTGCACAAACTGTTAACCAGTCTGGGTTATTCTACGAGTTATTGGCTTGCTTTAAACAAGGTTAAGAATAGAGTTCATCCCATAATTATCAGTCCAATAGTGTCAAATAATCAGGTCACTTCACTGAACATTTGCTCTGCTTTTTATAATCTGGATAGTATGAAATTTTGCTATTTAAGGACCAGAAAACATATAAATTGTCCATAGTAAACAATAAAAATATATCAAATATTATTTCAGAGCAATGTATATCCATAAGTGATTTATATGCACTTGAGTCATGTACACAGTAACAGTATTTAGCAGCTTAGCAGATGGTTTCTAAAATTTGCTAATTCAGTATCACTCAACTGAGAATGTAAAACAAATGGGGTCAGATGTATTTTACACTTGCTAAGACTAATTTGATAAAAGTCAATCTTAGATTTGATAGCAATCCAGAAAATACCTTTACTCTGTGCATTTTAAACTTCACGAGCAATTTTGGCTTTTAGGATTAAATGATAAACACAAATGATCCAGGCGACTGACACATGCTTTCAGTGGGAAGAAATTAGTAAGACTGATTGATTGCTTCACAGGCTTAAACAGTTTTAAAGCCTCACTTAAGATTTGCTTTTGAACTCACTATGCCTCCAGAATCTTCATTCCAAAATCTCCACATTAGCTAATTTGGAACAATGACACGGGCCTTTGAGTAAAAAGATCATTATTTCAAAGAAGATATGGCCATATGAACAACATCTGAGGTCTAATTTAGCTTTGCCACCAGAAAAGAAAAAAAAACTTGATCCTGACAGCTGAAACCATACTTGCAATTCTGGTTCTTCACTCATTGGCAAGATGAAGTGTAGGCTAAATGTGATTGTCTCATGGCAGAATTTTTCAACACATCATTATCACTAAAGAGAAGTTTTTAAATTTTAAACATTTTATGCTGTTGTAGGATGACCATTTTAATTATTTCAAGTCCTTGATCACAACAGTGACCACTAAATTTCGGTATGAAGTATTACATTTGTTGAGACAATGTTATCTCATTTTATCTTTGCCCTGTCCTTGATCACTATTCAGCTGCCTCTGAATCACACTGTGATACGAAGGGACAGGGAGAGAGAGACGAGGTGTGTATCACTTTTAAACAGTTATCTAGGGATAGTGATTCAATAAGCATCTGTAATCTTATTAAAGCCACCTCATCCTACCCATAGCAGTGAAATTCTGTCCACTAAAATGTCCTATCCGTGCCTTTGAAACCACAGCAACAAGTTTATGTCAATCAAATTACTTGTTAACAAGCAGGGGAGATAAAGTCTCCTTATAGCAAAGAAAGACAAGTGCTGAGCTCTCATTCATATGTATGTGCTCCTGCGGTGTAATGGACCCATTATGCTGTAAACAGCTGGAACCAATGAACGAGGAATATGAGTTGAGTTTATACAAATGGCTAATTTAAATGCAATAAATGACTAAAAGGGATAAATTGTACAAAGCACAGAGGGGCATTGGCCCTAAAGTGACCATTTTGGAAATTATCTGTTACATGCAGATAAGCTGAAAGCTTCAAGGGACCATTTAAAATGATGCAGAAATGATTTGCATCCATAATCGCTTTTGAGGATTAATGACCAGGGACAATAATATTGCTTGTGCTTTTGGCCCTGCCTTGCTCTTTAAACAAAATTGTTTACACAGGTGTAAAATGGCTGGTAAAAACACACAAACAGTAATTTGGAACTGGAACAGGGTGGTGCTGAAGCAAAATCCTTCTGGCCTCCCATCAATAACGCTGACCTCAGCAAAGCAAATGGCTGATCGTTCTTTAGAGATAGCAGCAGATATATTTCAATCACTGCCATTCTAAACACAAGCAGCACTTAATAGACTCAGCTCAACTGAAATGTTATAAGCATATAAAAAAGATGAATACTGAAGGCAACATTCGCATAATCCTTTCACATGACAAATATGTGTCTCTTTAAAGGGGTCATATGATGCGATTTAAATTGTTCCTTTCTCTTTGAAGTGTTACAAGCTCTTGGTGCATAAAGAAGATCTGTAAAGTTGCAAAGACTTAGACGAAGCGGAGTCCAGCCCGGGGTCGTCACATGTGGTTGCCGCAAGCCCACCGGACGCCCCTTCGTCGAATCCGCCGGCCGCGCCGTTCTCAAGCCCGCTGCCGCTCACTCTAGGCCTCCGGCGGGGCATAGAGGAGAAACAATAATGTACAGTATGTGGAAAATAATGTTTTTTGAACCTTAAACCGCATAAACACATTTCATTACACCAAATACACCAAATAATGTTCTTTTTAGCAACATCATATGACCCCTTTAAAATGACAGTTGAGCCAAAAAATGAATATTCTGTCATCGTGTTGTTCCAAAGAGTTATGACTTTGTTTTTGTTTTTAGTTTTTTTTTCTGTGAAACAAATAAGATGTTGATGTTTCCCCCAGAGATTATCTTTGTTCAATTCAATGCCATTCTGCCAAATTCCTCCTGATGTGTTTCAGTCATTAGCATTTGAAAAGTAATCATGACCGAATTTTCATGAACTATCCCTTTAAGATGCAATTATTTACTGCGTATAAAGAGAACAGTACATCAACCTGTTTCTGCTTCACAGAGATATCTAATGAACTAATCTTTGAGATTTATGTCTGGCCTGTGGAATCTGCGCACATCTTTTCACCTCACACGGTGACGCGCTACAGTCACAGCTTCCTCCTCAGATGGCCTGCTTCATCCCAAAATAATCAGAAACACAGTTAAGATCTGGGTCAGGCTAAAATAAGAATGTGTTTCCAACAAATTAACCAGCGATTTCTGCCAATATGCGGAATCGTTCAGCTATCAAAAATGTTAGCTCTGTGATCAAAAATGTAGTGGCTCATGAAAATTAACTTAAATATAGAAAACAAAATCTAGTGAGGAAACAAGTCATGAATAAACTTATTTTTCTCATCCAAAATGCTCTCGTTTATGCTGTCTACGATATTTGCTTATTGAATTAGCATCTTTGATTCCTTGTAGGCTACAGTTGAGTGCAAACACGTAACGTTACATTCATTCACTATCATTGATGGCATAATCATACCTGCTTTAAAACGGCTTGTTTTTGCGACCTTTAGATAAATAAACCTGCAGACAAATCCGTGAACAAACCAGAACCGATACACACACCTAGACAGCCCGTGTAAGGGGAAGGCTGATACGACACGAGATCAGCAATACTGCAACTTTCATGAATGAATAACCTCGATCAGACAGAAAGACATTTGAACCATATACCAGTAACCAAATATTTGAAGAATTGTATGACAGATTAGACCTACCGTTGCTGATGCTGAGCTGTGCGTATCGTGCGTCGAGAGCGCGCACACAGACACGCGAGTGCGCGAGAGGGAGTGGGTGTGACCTATGAGCCTGGATTCACACACATACTACGAGTGAGGACGACACTTGAAGAATGAGAAATATGCAACAATGTGATAGCATTTCAGTCTACATTTCTGTTTCAATTATTTCGACCTTGAATATATAAGTCATTTATAAATAAGATGTAGGGTGAACACAAGTAAAGATTAGGTCTGTCTCAGTCTGAGGAAGCATTTCAGTGTTCTAGTTCACCTGTATTCACCCGGGTTTTACATTCAATTGATCTTTTTTTTCTACACTAGGAAATAGCTCGGTCAGTTTAGTACAAACAACTATTCAAGCTTATTTGAGCACCCTGAAAAGCACTCTATAAATAAAATGATATTTATTTATTTATTTCAATTTCAGTTTTCAATATTAAAGCAATAGTATGCCTTTATAAGGAGGTGAAAAAAACAACTTTCACCACTTTTAATTCAATTTTTATTCTAATGTTGGCTCATTACAGTTCACTACCTAATCAATAATACTGAATAATAATAATAATAATAATAATAAAATAATAATAATAATAAACAAATTCTGACCTTGAAGATTGCAAAACGCAAACCAAAATCTCTCGAGACTGGCTGAAGTTTACACAGCAAAATGTAAACTTAAAATATTTTTTCCTCCTGTCTAATAAATCACTTTCAATAGTGCAAAAAACAGCTCTTCAGCATATCGAGAGGCTCTGTTAACAAAACTATGACAGAACAGGAAAACACAAATTTCCACTTAGCACCATAATATCAACATGAATAATGTAAAAGAGTTGGACATACTATAACAGCTCAACATGAACATGACCAATTCTATATTTTTCAGCCTCACCTTGTGCTGTAATGGTCACGAATGACAAGGACGGGCCATTTAGTAGTTTATGTACATCTGATCCCAGACCGACAGCTGCAGGGCAAGACTGCCAAAATCTGACCCATTAACTGCACTCCATCAGCATTCTCTCGCAGACAGTCTGCCGGACTCTGACTACCTCTTTGACAGTGAGCCAGTGCAGAATTGTGTTTACAGTAAGAGGGTGAGGATGCTGTCAGATCCAGAGATATAAAAAACTAACAAAACAAAGAAGAACATTTATACGACATTAAAAACTAAACCAAAATTAGATATAAATATGAGGAAATGATGATTTATCTAATCCCATTGGAAAATGGTTTTAATTGAGGGAGTGTGTTTTTAATAGCTCGAGGTGATGAATGCATCTAGCTGCGACAAAAAGGGTTTGCATTTGTTAAATCAAATTTAAATAGATGCTATTACATGATTATAAATAGACACTTCCAGACATATCCTAAGCAACTGTTCAAAGCAGCAGTCTGGCTGCCGCGCCCTTAATGCTAGACAGCCTGTGTCCATCTCTTGAATTATCTCATTTATTTCATCCTTTCAGTACAGTCCCATGATAACATCTTGCTCTTACCAAATGGTAACATATTAGCACATTACTGCAGATTTAAAGCCTCTTCTGCAGAATTTTGTAAGAGAAAAATGTAGATGGCGAAGGACCTTCTGCAAGCATTTCAAATGTCTTTCCATGGTCAAAATTCTTTGCAGACACTATTACACAGTAGGGACACAGTAGGGAACTTTGGTTTTGCCTACTACAACAATAACCCCCCGCCTCTCCTAAGACTTTTGGTCAAGGTCTGGGCGTGGGCTCAGGTTTCACCGTGGTGCGTGTGGTGCAAGATCCAGCCCTGCAATCAATGCCACCATGAAGCAGACTGGAGTTGCCTGAGCAGCATGCTGACGCTCAGTGTTCATGTGCAGACTGCAGTGGTATAAAAGCACGATCAATAGCCCATCTTGAATTATTAATCAACGCTAGAAAACACACTGGACCCTTGTAAAAAGCCCTCTCTGCTTTGGCTTCATAAGTGAAGAGATTTATACTCTTATATGCTATAATGTCTAAGACAAGATTTGCATTTCCTGTGCTAACATTAAGGTGAGATAATCACAAATCAACACTTCACTTAACAGCTCAAGTTTCAGCGCTGTCTGTGAAAGTTCCATGTTAAGTGTTGTGGATCTCCAAGATTAGATTTTGCAGTAACAAATGTTACTTGGACATATGTTTTTAGCATCCGATGTACTATTTTATGATTTCATAATAAAATTCTTTACATGTAAAACTGTCACTGGGGTGGTTCCCTTTCAATAGTAACTAATATTCACACCTTAGGTACCAATATGTACTTTTAAAGTACTATTATCTAACTTTAAGGTAGTGATACATACCTTTAAGGTACTAATATGTACAATTTGGGGGTAAAGAAGGTGTCCCTTTTAGCTTTTATACCTTAGGGTACCACCCCAGAGACAGCTTTGCACCTTTTTTCTCAGAGTATCACTGTAAAAAAACTAAGCTTACTGGGATACGTTTTACAAGAAAATACCATTTCAGTCTTTCTACTTCAAAATGTTTAATTTAATGTGCTACTTGCTACTTGTTTCTTTGTAATTAATTGTGAAATTTAGCAATTTCTCAGTGAAAATTGTTTCCACACTTTTTTTTTTTATGGAGAAATTATGGTATAAATAACTTCAACTGTCAACTAACTGCATTTAAACTCACATATTATATAACAAGATTAAATCTTCATTAACAAGTGTAAAAGCTATTGAATTAGAATGCAGCATCTCCTTGTGTTTCTATCAGTGCAGAGGGGGTTGCAGTTGCACCTCTGATTGACTCATCACTCTTTTTTCTCCACCCTGTCAATTTCCTCTGGTTATTGACTTAATTATGTTCTGAGCATCACATAGAAACTCATGCAATTAAGTCCCAACTGCATATTTGGAGGCTTTTACAACTAAACGTGCTACACATAAGAGCTATTACAGCAGTGAGCTGTGGTCACAGTTATTAACGTGCGGCATGGTGCTGAAAAATCTAAATGAATTGAACAATGTCCGAGACAGCTGGGGCCATGGTGACCATTCCAGCCTCCTCCCTGCTGCCTCTAGGGAGGTAAAGGGATCTGTAACGATTGTTCAACGACCCATCCATCTGTGTCGCTTGTAAAATTCCCGGCTGAAGTTTCAAGAGGCAACCACTCATAAGGGAATAGCAACACATATGGGAAGTCTATAATACACTTTCATCATCATTATCAATACAGTCATTTTATTTCTTTTTTATCTAAAAATATATAATTTTCTAATAACATACATTGCAATTTTTAAATTTACTTAATGCATTGGTCTAAAGAAATCCCTGACTTCTATTCACTTGTCCTGGAGTCTATTCAATCGACTTGTTGCCGGAGGTTGCTTTCATGTCTCATCTCTTGCACTTTTCCTCTTGAGAAAAAGGTCATATGGGAATTCAGCAGCAGCACTTAGAAGTACAAATCTTGCTCTCCTGCTTAGAACATGCAGGCTTTCTTTTCAAAACAAATGTAATCTATATATTAAAAACGATACTAAAGGCCTCACACATGAGTCAATGTTGCTACAATGAAAACCTGCTCTGTACTGCTTTGTGTAGCTATGAATTGAGATAAGTCCAATGAAAAAGCAAACAAGCAAACAAACAAACAATCATACAAACAACAGACAGACAGACGATAGATAGATAGATAGATAGATAGATAGACAGACAGACAGACAGACAGACACGACACGACACAGACAATAGACAGACAGACAGACAGACAGATAGATAGATAGATAGACAGACAGACAGACAGACAGACAGACAGACACGACACGACACAGACAATAGACAGACAGACAGACAGACAGACAGATAGATAGATAGATAGATAGATAGATAGATAGATAGTATTATGGATTTATTATTATTACAATATTGTGACTGGATATATATTAAATTATCTGGCATATTTTTATTCATACATTTAATAGGAAATTTTCTTCCCACAAGCAAACAAACAAACAAAGAATTATGTACTGGTTACATATTATTATTTATCATATCTATATTAAAATGTCCAGCATATTTTGATTTACACATTTAATATAGGGCAATTTCCATCCTACAAGGAAAAGAACAAAGTTAAAACTGCTCTTATTCATGTGCTTAAAAACCTTGCATTAACTAAAAGTCACTGCGTTTTGTGCTCTGACATTTACAAGCAGTCAGCCATGATGACACTGCACTCACGTCCGGATCAGTATTCCTAGCACAGCTGCAGGAGTGGCAGACAGCCGTACTGAGCATGCTCAGTCCTCATCCTTCATCCTTACCCTGCTGACTAAAACAATGAAAGTGATTTCTGTACAGAACAGAGCAGCAGTGACTGCCACCTGTCAGAGACCAAGGTGAAGTGGAGGAAGCCACTCTGTGTGCTGTGAGAAGAGGGAGCAGCTCCCCGCTATCATTACAGAAAGATTTTATTTACACTTCTGCCTTTCAGTTCCTATAACGCACTGTAAACATAACCAGCAAGCCAGTCTGCAGATATGATCCAGATGGCAGGATATGGACAAATACATCTCCCACTGACACATAATAAAAATTGTATTATGTTATTATAAAAACATTATTATTCTTGTCAAGCAACTGGGATGGGCATGCTTTTTATAGTTTGTGAGATGACCGGGTGAAATATCCACCTTGTAACCTAACCTCAATACAGGAGTTCATTATTGATAGAAGTCAGTTTCGTGACTAAGCATGATACTAAACAACACTCGCAGAAAAATCCTCACCTTATAGAGACAAAGATGTTACTGTCAAAAAAGGCAGGCTTCGTGAAATAACAAAGGCATTCTTATTTTCAAGATTCTGAGCTGAGTAAAGCAGCAGCTTTTTGCCTGCAAGCCAGAATTAGAGGTAATAGTAGAGGACAGGAGTTCACAGTGAGGCCAGTTCACTTCTGGATTAGGTCAAACTCTGATACTGAATTTCACTGAATCACTGGTGAATGAGCCAGATTTACTAGAAAATATACCTTCAGTGTACCATCAATGTATACAAATCTGAAAGATTTAAACAAACAGCTTTAAATACTCTTTAATTTTTAGTTCAGATTCCTAGTCTGCAGGAGGCTAAATAAATAACACAGTCAACAATGTGGAAAAAATGACCTGATTTGTTTAGCCTGTCAGAGATCACAGATGAGATGAGCAGCATTGTTTATGCTCTGATTCCCAGTGCTGCTAAAACTAAAACTATTCGTTAATTTAAAGCTGCAGTCCATAACGTTTTTTGGTTAAAAATGATCCGAAATCAATATTTGAGCAAGTGCATAACCAGCCAGCGTTCGAACCGCCTTACTTTAGCCCGATTCACAATGGTCATCTTATAATAATGTTTTCTAATTTGAGAGGTACGGGTAGGTTTTCGCGGGAAATTCGAGCATACTGCTGCGTCATTACGTCACGTCTGTAAACATAAAGAAGTTGTCCCAGCTACTAGGTTATCGCATGTGAGGATCCTGCAGGTGGCGGATCGTTTATAGTCTTTTCTCACAGCAGCCAGAATAATTAAATGTATCATTTTGATGGCGGATTGTAATCCAGAAAGGATTATGTGTTTATGAAACACATGTGAATTAAAGTAAATTATATTCCAGTTTTAAATGTGCTTCTGATTACAGATAGCCTGGGATTACAGTTCGAAGGGAGCATAATTTGCTTTTTGGGTTAAACAAATTTCTTAATATGAAATTCGAGATTCTTATTTGGGTCATATTCCAAGATGTAGGCTAGAATCTGTGAGTGCAGTGACTGACAGCCACACACACATACTCCTCAAAACATTAGATTCATCCGCGCTGGAGCCGTGCCGGTGCACAACCCACACAAGGAAGATAATTCCACACTCAGCTGCAATTGTAGGTTTTCAAACGGAGATGGCGACAAAGAGGCAAAATTTACGGACTGCAGCTTTAAATAAACAAAAATAAACTAATATAAAAATATTAGATTAATAACTTTAACTCAAAATCTTAAAACTCTTATTCTCTGTATGTCAAACTTGTAGCAACAGTGATTGACCCCTAATACCCAAGTTCAAACTGCATTTGGACCCACAAAGTTTCCTTGGCCCCAAATGCTGTTTGAACCTTGTCTTTTGAGGTTGCTGGATTATAGGGATCAGTGGATTGGCACTTTGCTGGCTCTCTACAAAGTCTGCCCTTGAGAGTGAGAAAAAAGCCCCTATGGCTTCAAAGCATTTTTGTCTCTCAGTGATGGTGGAGCATTATATCATTTTATCTGTCCGGCCCTTATTCAGAGAGCTAATTGCATCTTTCACTTGAGCGCACACAGCAGAATAGCATTTGCCCTCACAGACCTTGAAGAAATCATAAAAACAATGGCTTGTCTCAACAATAACTTAATAATTGGCCACTGTTCATAGAATTTATTATATATATATATATATATATATATATGTAAAATATATACGTATATATAGTATAAATACTATTATATATTTTTTAAATGTTTTATTTCAGTTTTAGTTATTTTAGTACATGAAGTTAAACTAAAGAAGCGAAAAGAAGAAATATTGCTTTGGTATATGAAATAAAATAAAATAAAATAATTTAAAAATAAAGTAATTAATTTAACATTTATTTCAAGTAACAAAAATGTATTTTATGGTTTTAGTTTGGTTTTCAGTACAGCTGCATTAGCCCTTGAACAATAAATTTAGCGATGTTATGATTCTTAAAGTTAAAAAAAAATTTTTTTTTATATTTGATGTCCTGACATACAAGTGGATAAAAGACAGCTCACAATACCCAGATTCTGTGGCATCTCCGTGTGGTGCTGAAAGGGTTAACACATCCCACCAGCAAGCACTCTGATCTATAACACCCATAAGCCCATTATAGACTCCACTATACACTGATAGGGTCTCACATGGACTGCTTCTCTACTGAATAGAAAGGTGGAGGAAATAATTTGGAAGATATATTATATAAGATATTATTATCAATACTATTATCCACTGGTAAAGATTAATAGTGATGGAACTGATGATTAATTCATGCAGCGATAGATAGGGAGTCAGCAGTCACATATGAGGAACCATACGGCATAAGGCAGTCTAACAGAGAATTTAGATTAAAGCCTTGACGTACAACACCACAGAATGGAGAGATTAAGAAAGACAAGAAAAATAGGTGATGAAGTGAGGAGTGATAGAGTGACCATGCAGTGTATGCAATCTTGTGCATGCAAGTATGTGTGTGTGTGTGTGTGTGTGTGTATGTGTGTGTGTGTGTGTGTGTGTGTGTGTGTGTAGGTGCTGGTATGCCACGATGCGGAGGAAGTAAATTTAGATTTAACGCTTTGTCCTCTCTAGCTTCATATCTGCTGATGGTTGCAGTGTGCAGCATAGCATGTTGTTATCAGCTGTGCTGCTCAGAAATGCCAACACTTTACAGAACAGAGCATAGCAAATGTTGTTATGTGCTTTATAATAGAAAAAGTAAGGTTAAGTGTGTTAAATGAAAAGTTCAAAAATGAAACTTTGCTGAAAATCTACTCACCATCAGGCCATCCAAGATGCAGATGAGTTTGTTTCTTCATTGAAGAAACATTGTTTTTGAGAAATTTACCATTACATCATTTGTGAAATCCATTAAAAATTCCATCCCCTGTTTTCCTCTCACATCAAAAACCACTGACAGATTTGTTTAGAACCATTTTGGACTGTTTTCACTTGTAAACGGTGCTTGACCTGTGCATATTTCTCTCTTTCATATAAGATGACTTTTCACTGGAGAAAGTAATAGTATGGACAGAGGATTCATATTTTAGCCGGAAGCAGCAGTTTGAAGTTTTAAAATGGATTGTTTCATGGTTTGATTGATGCAAACACACAGCTTTTCACTTCACGATACATTAATCGATGGACTGGAGTCATGTGGATTACTTGTGGATTATTGTGATGTTTTTAATCAGCTGTTTGAACTCTCATTCTGACGGCACCCATTCACTGCAAAGGATCATTGGTGAGCAAGATGTGATGCTAAATTTCTCCAAACCTGTTCTGATGAAGAAACACTCATCTATATCTTAGATGGCCTGAGGTTAAGTAAATTGTAAGCAAATTTTCATTTTTGCGAGAACTATTCCTTTAACCACACCTTATTCTTTTACACACACAAAAGGACTTAATAAAATTCACAAGTTTAACATATATTTATAGTCAAGCTGTCAAGTTGTCGGATAAACCCAGGAGTGTCACTCTATTCCACCCATATATCCGTTCCAGATAGGCTTTCAGTCTGTGTTGCTTAGCAACAGGCAAAGCTTGATGCTTTCATTTCTTATGGAACAGTATTCATTGGCAAAGAACAGATATACAAACTAACCAATGACGTGCTGATCTTGCTTAATTATGAATTATAAACATCCTTGAAGCACAAGAACGGATAACATGGGCAAAAAAAAACATCCACACACTTCAAACTGCATGTACTCTACTGAACAATTTACCACATACAAATGTCAATAGCTTACTACCAATGCAAACAGAGTCACACTGACTTGAAAAACAACATTTATGAAGGAAATAATTAGGGTTAAATAAACGCACTCCATCATTTAATATGCATTTACAGAATGCTGCCATTTCATTGGCTGTGGGAGCTCAGGTGGGTTTGCCAGGGCAACCTCACAGGAAGCCTTACACCAATGCAATCAAATCTTTCACCCTGGGATTTCATAAAACTGTCGTTTCACACTCACCTTCTCACCTTCACATAATCTATTAGCTGTCAAATGGCAGGAAGATACCCGCTATCACAAATACTGTGATACTGACAGAGTAAACAGAACATATGTTCTGAATCTCACAACATCACAAGGTATTCTTATGCTAAATTTACACTGCAAGGGTGGCACAGAAGTGCTTCTGTATAATGCTGTATAATGCTGCTTAGAGGTGGCATAAATGCATTTACAAAGCATTTACAACTGTATACTTTGATACTAGGGGCTAAGGTTGGTCAGCGCAGGCAGAAATGGTCTTTTATGCAGTATTGTAACTTTACACTGAATTTTGAGCAGGCACAGAGCAGCTTTAATTCAGCAGTGTAAAGACACCTTTATACTTTTTGAAGTATTTAGCAGTGTACACTTAAAAAGGAAAAATAAATAAATCAATGAATAAACAAACACACATGGCGGCTACCAGAAATCATATCATATGCTACTGTTTAAAATAGTAAATTAATTTTTTTATAATTTTTGCAAAAGCTCATGCGTCATCTTTCTGAAACTTTAATAACTGACCTTTCACCTCTGACGAGAACTGGGCAGAGTGTCTTGCTTCAAAGAGCTTCAGTTCCTTATTCAAGTCACAAATGGTCAAATCAACGTCCCATGACAGGATCCCTGTTAGATACACAATTAATAAATCAATAGTACACAATGCTAAAATGTCAAAAGATAAACAATATCCTACACAAAAGTTACACAGAGACTTGTCATTGATATGATAACTGCTAAAAAAAAAAAAAACATACACTGTAAATTTGTATATTGGAATATACTTTACAAGAAAATACTATTCCAGTCTTTCAACTTTAAAATGCCACGTTCAATTCAATGTGTTACTTGCCGTTTCTTTGTAATTACTTGTGAAATTTACTGGCAATTTCTGAAAGAAAATGGTTTCTACACCATTCTTTCAGTGTATAATGATCACATATCGTCTGCATATGCATACATAGGTTTCTTTGTATGATTATCAATTATTAAAAGCTGTTATTATCAATTATCAGTTATTATCGATTATTGTCAATTATCAACTACTGTTAAGCTTTAGCAGTTCTGCACTGTTTATCTGAATAACGTCTGTTTGGTCCATGTGTGACTACTGAACTCTTCATGCTAAACCCAAAGGTAGAAACCCCCAAATGCGACTCACCCTGTTTAATGTGTTCTTTCACTGAATCAAGCTGGTGATCTGTTGAAATTTCTCCAATCACAATAAGCATATAGTATCGAGTCTGGCAGAAAGGAGGACCGACACACCGCTGCTGTCCAAGGTGCTGAATAATCTCGCGCTTCTCCTGAGGACCTATAGTAGCATCTCCTAGCGGCATTTCCATGGTAACCGAATCTGGAGCTGAGGGAGTTCTTGCATTTCCATGACAACTGCAGCCATCAGCCCACTCCGTGGGGCGGGATTAGAGGAGGAGCGGAAAGAGTGGCTCGGAAAAGACGTCCTGCTATTAGTTATCGGCTGCCACCACACGCTTACATTTCATCATGACAACTTTGCTATCGATAATGTATTCTGAGATACCTAGGGGAAATAGTTGTTTACGCTCCATCTGCAAATGACTTTTCATTATGCCAAGAAAATTGGATGTAATCCAGAATATATTGATTCTCAAAAACGGATGTTTGCAAACTCACTCTCTCTTACTGAAAGGCAATCACAGCCAAGATTTTCTCTTATTATAATCATATTTTAGTGATCAATCATCAATAATCAAGGAAACTTTTTATCTTATTTTTGTGCCAGGAGATCAGATGTTCTAATACTAAACAGATTCTTGTCACAACTTCATGTCATTATGGGAAGATTAAGCTTAAGTTTTGGGTTTTGTAAATCACATACACATGATATATGATCCAAAGATTATTCTCCATAAAACAAAAATAATGACCGACAAATGAGATTGACTGATGTGCAATGTCTTATGCACTGCAGATGAAATATTATCTTTAAGCACATCTCACAGGGTTTGGTCATGGTATGGCTTTTGCTGATATCTGATATACATTTCCACAGTGTCTCTAGTCATGAGTCAGCATTCTTTAAGAGGTTTACTGCAAAGTCCTTATTGCAGCTACTGTAACATGAAGAGAAGGATTGTATACTGCCCTCTGCTGTCTACTTCAGTGCACAAACACAAATATTTGAATTATATTGCTTTCCCTGATTTCATTCTAGGAACCATTTTGTAAAAACAGAGATAAATAAAAACAGAGATATTTAAATATACACAGTCACAAATTTGTATTGATATTTTACATTGCATTTATACTGGTGTTGCACGTAGGATAACGTACAAGCATTACTATCCAGTTACAAGTGACATCTTCTCTGTTATTAACCATTGTTTGTATTATTTCCAAAAGTTAAATGATTGTGTGCTCTGGAAAATATATTCAGCTAGCTGTTAGATTACTTACAATATGCATGATATTTTGTACAAAGTACATTTCTGATCTCATCTGATATTTCCCCTTTTTTTTGATGGCTTATTGCTTAGTGGAAAATATCATATATGTTCTCATAAGTTCTTTTGAATAATGTATTTTTTCTTACCACACTCATATACTGGTATTATCATTTACTATTGATTACCTTTACTCCTAAGACATTGAACTCTGCAGCTCCTTCAGGATTTGATTTCACTTTAAAGTGTTTTGTTTGAAGGACTTCCTATCTTGGTTGCTTGTTTGGTTGTGTGTGTGTAAGTATCAAATTTGTATGATTTTATTTGTTATTTTTTATTTTTATGTAGAATACTAGTCATAATGTCAGCTGCCACCAATGATCTACACTGCCATACGCCTCAGCATGGCCACTTCTGATCACACTCTTTCTTAAAGATGTATGCAGAGTGACAAGTTTTAAAGACTTCTTCATCTTCAGCTCCTCATTAACGGTACTAATGCTTTCACAGACATAACCATACCTGTTTGCCCTTATTGTAATTAAATTTTTCTGCATGTTACTCACAGGCTAATCTGACCATGATGTGTAAACAAGAAAAAATGCCCTTTATTCATAAAATGTAATAGCAATGTTAGTATTTAATTTTTGTTAATCTGAAGCTTTCAAATGAAATCTAACAGACACGTATGTATGAATAAATTAGTGAAAAAATACACACTGTCATTTGGCTCTTTAGTATTCCTATGTGTTTTGAAATATGTTAGTTCCTATTAATTACCATGCGCGCGCATATCAAAAGATGCCAAGGCAGAAGGCACCGTCAAGTGACACTCATGTATCCCACACACACCCCATCATCTTCATAGAGATAATCGACTCGCACAACCTTTCCTTTCTTCCTGCTTTCTTCCAGAAACAGACAAGCCTGCGGTTTAGCACAGGATCAGTTTCTCAGGTAATGGGCTCATTTTTGTAAGATGTCGCCATCGCTGTGACTTGCATTTTGTGCTTCCAGCGCGATGCTTTGTGACCGATGGACGAAGTGATTTTAATAGTCTGTTATAAAGGCGTGTTAGTCCAATGTAACAATGGTTCCTCGTGTGAGCACATAATGTCGAGAGGATAACACATCGTTGTATTTACCTGATGCCTTCGAGACGAGTCACAGGGAACGTTAGCTGTCAAGTGCTTGATAAGAAATGTGGTGTTTGAGGGATACGTAAAAATATTCTTTCGGAAATGCCAAAACTGGCTGTACTGTATAGCAGCCATCAATAGTTGGTATCGACATTATGTCATCTCATATCTGTTTGCAGCCACTAAACCAATGAAATGCATGATGCAACACAACACATGATGATGATCAACAACAACATAGAACTGAAGCAGGCTTATGGGCCATTCCATGAAACTGATGCAGTTTCCTGACATTTCTGGAAGATTCAAAACATTCTGTCAGACAAATACTTTTAAAACTGCATTATGCCACCACAACCTAAATTAATACATTTTAAGATACGCCAGAATGTAATTATGGCAGGGTTGACAGTTTTACGGTTTAATTTGACATACAGGGCTTGTACAAGGTGCTTTCTTATAATCTCTGAATTAAATTATAAATTATATGGAAGTTATTTTTAAAACAAATATGAGAGTCACAAATGGTACCTGTTTTGTACAAAGATCCTTAAAAATATGATTTTAATGATTTTGTAATTAAAAAAACAACAACTAGCCTACAGATAACTAAAGAACCAGTTCCTATATCATTTTACCCTGTTTGTTCAATTTATTAATATACATGTTATCATTATTGGCAGTGTTGTAATAATAATACTAATAATGATGGTATCAGCTTAAATCTCAAAGTGGATCTCTCAGATCAAACAATATTCGTTGGAATAAATGGAAAAAAAGATTACCTCAAGAAAGATACTGGCTTATCTCAAGAGAATTTTAGCTAACTATTGAGCGAATTTCAATCAAAGATAGCCACTGATTTAGCTCTTGTAAGTCAAATGTTTATATTTTTTGTCTTACTGGGCTCTGCCTTTAGTGGGCGTGTTTTGATAAAGTATCTAACTTTGCGATGTATCAGGCGGTTGGATAAATGGCTGGAGCAAGTTGCATCAAACCCCTTACGTCAAGAAACCCGTTAGTAATAATACTCTTAAAGTTATAATTAAGTTTTTTTTTAATTTAAGGGTTTTGCAGCTGGGCAATGGTAAATAAAACACGAACAGAACGGCCTTAAACATCTGCGCAATTCCAACTCTTGAGTACAAAACCCCGCCTTACGCTTCACTCTCGGCCAATCAAAGCAGGTTTTCTAGCTGTTCGGTTGCGCCAAGAGCTTTCGTGTCCAATCAACGGCGAGTATTCCTGCAGGTTTTTTTTGCCGTGAAGTAAAAGCTTTCGCTAAGGCTATTAACGGCTTTGAAAGTTGGCACAGTAATGCAACACTATGGATGCCAACTGCCGTAAAACTCCAATGAAGAAGAAGGCTGTGAAAGTATACAGAAGTTCTTACGTGCACTGTAAAATGTCACACGTTCGCTGAGATGGATTAACGCCTACCAGGAATCCAGCAAGTACGATAGCTATTTTTTCCTGCTGTGTTTTACAGAAAGGGCTGCTTTCGTTTCAGGCTATAGCTGCAGTGCTTGCTAGCTACCTGCATCGGCGTATGCGCACTCTCTCCGTGACAAAGCTTTGGAAAGGCTTTTCGTGGGAAAATGCGGCGTGCAAATAATCTACGTGTTTGGCTGTTTGAGTCTTAGCAAATCTTTTGTGCATTTCGTGATGTTCTTTGGTTGCATAGAAGTTACTTTGGGGGTTGTTTGCATTGATTTTACTCGTCATTTCCTGCAGTGAGGCAGCAGGAAATCTCGCGATTAAAGATCGTCATTTGTATAAATTAAATTCAGCTTTCATGTACAACTTCTTGGTAAGCCTGTTTTGTCTAAGATGTAAAAGTAAAAAGCACCTTAATGCGCACACTTTTTTGCTATAATATCCAAAATGATGTACACTCATATGAGATAAAGACACTGCATACAGCCTCCAAAAAAATCCGTTTTTATTTTTTTCTACGTGGAGCGAGTCGCTCTTATGGGCGCCGCCATGTTTACATCACATGACCAGGCCGAATTAAAAAAAGAAAAGAAAAAAACAGCAGGATTTGAAATAAAATACGGAATGGGCTCATGAATAATAAAACAAAGTTAATCAGTACAGCACTAAAATAGTGAATATTCTGACATAGAGGATCCTAATTTTTCTGTCTTTCTACTGTGTTGTGCCAGCAAAAGCGATTTACATTAAAAGCTGCAGAATTGAATTCTGTTTGCATCATTTAATCATTATTGTGTACCACCGTAAAGCTACTTTGAAACAATCTGTATTGTATAAAGCTCTATAGAAGTAAGGTGACTTGACTAAAGCATTTGAAACTTTAAAATAATTTCAGAAAGTCAAGAAAAAAACACATGACCAGCCTTTATCTTGGAATTGACAGTTACTAATAATAACATGTAAGGTTTATATAGTGCTTTTATCTTGTACACAAGGTACTTGACAATGCATAAACATAGAAATACATCTAAACAAAACCCCTGCCAAACACATACAATTGTACATTATGAAATCATGTACTTAGATACATCAATCGGTTTCATCTGTCTTCTAAGTGTTCTAACCCTCCTGTTTGATCTCTGTGTATGTAGACATCTGCTAACCCTGTCCCATCCTTATGGATCCTGGTGAGAGTGATCTTGATTCAAGTTTTCCTCAAACAGAAAACCCCTGCCTCATAGTTGAGGACTCGCAGCCTGACAGCGTGGCCTTGGAGGATGATCCTGACAGCAGCTACTGTGCCCTTCTCGCCCGCCGCCTCTCTAACCTGCAGCCCACATCACAAAGCCCTGTGCTGGTGAGACATCACAAGCCATAGCAGCATGTATGCTTTTTCTATAAAGACTCTGAAAATTGATATTGAGTCATCATGTCTTTGCAGGAGCTAATTTCTTCCCCTATGAAAAGTCGTTTACAAAAAGACAGTCAGACTGATAAGAGTGACAGTACAGCCTGCTCAGGTAAGTAAATTAAGCTATGGACACAAGATTTCACTTATTATTTGTTTATTGAAAAAGAGTTTTTGATTTGTTTCAGACAATTTGCAGTCCAACCTGGGTTCAGCAGCTACAGAGCATAGTCAAGTTTCTGAAGTTCACTCTTATCCTATCTCAAAAAGGTACTAAAATATGAAGCTGGTATTGAGATGCCTTGATACCTTATACAATGTCCATGCAGAGAGAAATATTTCATTTTACTAAAAGGCTTTCATTTTTGTTTTTATCCACTCTTTGTTTGTAATTGTGTTTATGCAGAAGTGTTACACAGCACATGGAGTCTGAGGCTAACTCCACCACACACTGTATGGAGAAACATGGTAAGATTTCAAAACAATAAATGTCAGTGTTTTTTAGTATTATCTGTGTGCTATTATAGTATTAAAGGACTATAATACTGTCTCTTTAAATGCAAATGAGCTGCTGCTCCCCGCCCCCTTTTCCAGAATAGCGCTGCACCATTACAGCTTGTACCTGCTAAAAACATGTTTTGGTTCTGATTATCATGTTTATCGCACTGAAATCATGCGTTTTAAACAATATGAGTTTAAACTTCTGATATATGATTTTCTGAGGGCACACATCCGAAGCACACGGACAGAAAGCGTCTGTCACAGCATGTGAGTACTATACTAAGTTCTCATTCACACACAAGTTTACGTTAAAGGGGTCATATGATGCGATTTCAATTTTTCCTTTCTCTTTGGAGTGTTACAAGCTCTTGGTGCATAAAGAAGATCTGTAAAGTTGCAAAGACTAAAGTCTCAAATCCAAAGAGATATTCTTTATAAAAGTTAAGAGTCAACCATGCCTACCTAAAACGGCTCGTTCTAACACGCCCCCAACATATCTACCACACTATGTGGGAAGATTTGCATAACGCCGCCCAAATGTTCACGCAAAAAAAGAAGGCGTAACTAGGCCTATCGCAATAATCAATATATCGACTTATTGCGCAATACATGTACATGACCTCAATCATTTTTGGTGACGCAATATATCGCC
>NW_015625591.1:897040-912743 GCF_001515625.1 Sinocyclocheilus rhinocerous | reverse complement strand
TGTCTCGTCGCTCCGGCCGGGACACGGCATCACAATATGTTAAGGGGCGTAACATTTCTGTCACATGCTTGAGGTATTCGGCCAATCACAACGCATTGGATAGCTGGCCAATCAGAGCACACCTCGCTTTTTAGACCGATGAGCGCTTTGTAAAAATCGATGCGTTTCAGAAAGGCGGGGCATAGAGGGGAAACAATAATGTACAGTATGTGGAAAATAATGTGTTTTTTTAACCTTAAACCGCATAAACACATTGCATTACACCAAATACACAAAATAATGTTCTTTTTAGCAACGTCATATGACCCCTTTAAACACACACATGAGTTACAAAAACAGTCGGTTATGTCTGTGAAGGTAAACAGCTGGGAAATAAACCGCATGTTTATTTTAGATCTGTGTGGCAGCAGCAATATACAGCAAATAAATCAATAAATCACTGCTCTCTTGTCTCCTCTGAGGCTGGGACTCTTAACTAGTGTTCTGTGCTCGTCTGTGCAGACAAAGGCAGAACAGTAAGCACGCTTTGCTCGTGGTAGATGCACCGGGGACCTGATTATAGCACTTAAAACCTGGAAAAGTCAGATTTTCATGATATGCCACCTTTAATATTTTGAATGATCAAAATAATTATAATTAGATAGATCAAATAGATAAAAATAAAAATGTTTATTTTTTTGTTTTCCATTTTCACTTTAATTTTAGTTTAGTTTTTTTTTTTTTTTTATAGTTATGTGCTTTTTGGTATTTTTATTTGTTTTTATATTTCTATTTAGCATTAATTATTTTTTTTATTTTAGTTAGTTTTAGTTTTTAGTAATTTTAGTACTTCAACTTAAATGTATTTCAGTTAGTTGCCAAGGCAGCATTTCAGTTTTTTTTTAATGTTTTTCATTAACATTTCTAGTTCATTTCAGCATTATTTCAGTTAGATTTAGTTAAATATAACAACACTGAAGCAATATCAAGAAGTGTCACCATGGCCATTAATTTCATATGAGGCTGCTTTACTAAAAAAATGCTTGGCAGTATAATTGAATGTTTGAGTTAATCTGATCACAGATGAGATGTCTCAGTTTGGTCTCTTGGAGCTGTCAGAGAGCCAGGGTGCCTTTGAGAAAGATGAGCAGGATGGAGCTCCTGCAAACCAAACAGACAGTCAGAAACCAGCCAGCCAATGTATGTTAACATTTTACTGCAAACTATTGACCTGCTGCCCTTTAGTTTTCAAGTTTTTTTAATGGGTTTCTGTTCATTTTCTCTGTCAGGTGGATTGAAGAGTTCAGAAAGAACATCATCCAATCAAGATGGAAATTCTACAGGGCAAGAATCTTTTTTCAAAAGCAGTAGTGTTGATAGGGCTGCGCCTTTCATTGAAAACTCAAGATTATTATTACGGCTTACATGATTAGCTAATTGTGAAAAGTGTCAACATATCTATTGTGCAATTCTGAATCAGAGGCTTTAAATTTGTTTTTGGTAATGAAGCATGACATTTTAAGGAATCATTTTTGTCATAATTGTACAGTTCTAACTAATGGTAATTTGCCCAGTTTTAGTTTGTCAGTTCTAATTTTCTTGATGATATTGTAGGTCAGAGGTCAGTTCAAGCTGCCTTTCGAAGCCTCAGGATGGGGAAGGCAGGAAGCTCAGTATTCAGGCTATACTGCACTCTCAATTAACTGACAGTCAAGAAGATGAAGATGATGTGCTTGTTTCCTCACAGGATGACATGTTTGAAAAGGAGAGAAATGGTGTGTAGACCCAAATAATTCCACTTATTATCTGTTATTGCCTAATTATGTTTTTGGTTTAGTTTATTGTTGTAATCAAGTCATGTTCACTGTAACAGGCACCAAGGCAGAGAAAGAACAACTGACAACATCCACACCTGCACATAGCCTTCGCTTACTTCATCTGTCTGGACAGGGCACACTTGTACAGGAGAGTCTTTCACAGTGAGTGGTTATTCTCAATTTTTTTTAGGTTGGAGGGTAAAATTAAGTGTCTGTGTTATTATATAGATTATATTAGGATCTTGCAATATCTAACATAGCATAAATGCTATATAATCTTGCCTGACTGTTCTGCTTGGTAATAGTTCACCCATAAATATAATATTGTCATCATTTACTCACTGTTAAGAATGTTGATGACTTTGACAAAAATTTGAATCTAATTTTGATCTGATCTGTTTCTCTGTGCACACTGAAAAGGTTAATTGTGGCATTCAGTAACTGACTGTCTGCCTTTTCCGTAATTTGTTTAGGCAATCTGTTGACTTTGTGGCTGCTACTCAGGACAATTTAAGCCAAACACCTTACATTGTCCCAAATTCACCCACAGAAAAAGAGCAGAGTAAGTGTGTTTCACATACAGATGAAGCTTAGGTGACTATACATTTTTTAAAGCATTCCCAAATGATTCCATTTAGATTATAATGAAGCTGCTGAATCCCCAATGGACACATCAGCCCCCCCTGAGGACCAGCCTCCAGGGAGAGAGGAAGAGCCAATGGACATGGACCCCTGCCCCAAACCACAACCCACAGCCTCCACTCCAGTGTCCCAGAATTCCCCTGGATTTGTTCTGGAGAAAAGCCTCTCTGTCCCCAGCCAGCCTGAATTCTCACATGTAGGCATCAATTATTCAGAGTACAGTTGTGGTCACATTTACTGTTGTTTGTCGAATTTCGTGGGAAATCGAAAATCCAGTTATTTCAATAGGAATCCACATGATTGGGAATTTTGTGTGAGGGTGAAAGATTTGACCATGCAATCACACGTATTGTGCGTTGGTTCAGGTTGGATGTTAACCAACAGAAAGCTGTTCGGTTTGAAAGTGACTTCTGTGTGAGCTGTGCTTTATATATTGCTACACTACTGACAATAGACGGACCTATTTTGCATAAATTTCGCTAATGTCAAGTGAAGTCACCTTTATTTATATAGCGCTTTTAACAATACAGATTGTGTCAAAGCAACTGCACAGCATTAATTAGGAAAATAGCGTGTCAATAATGCAAAACGACAATAGTAAACACAAATGTGACCTCTAATACCGCTAGCAAACGCTAATGTAACCACACCTTATCTTTGTGTTACAGTCCCTAGCATTCCAGTTAAACATCTCTTCACATTCTTTTGTTTACAATGTACTTTCCGTGTTTTCCCAATGTAGGACGTGTTTATTTCCACTCCAAGCCTTGAACATGGGAACAATAGTCAAGGGACTGAGAGCTCAAAGAAGCTGCCTCACCAAAACAGCCCATCAGCAACGGAGTCAGGATCGCCCAATCAGACCGGCCCAGCGGAGCAGCTAAAAAAGTCTTCAAGCAGCGGTTCACAGCCCTCTCAGGTGGCTGAGTGCTTTCAGTTGGAGCTCAGCAGTGAAAACAGCAGTTTTGCTCAGAAGACACAGTTGTTCGTTGTGGAGGAAGATAGCCAAGCCACACAGATCGTGGAAGAGGAAGGAACTGTTGGTGCTGACAAGAGTAACTCAAGCCCTAAACACCATTCCCAAAATGCAAGCAAGAATGTTATGGACCCTAAGCCTGTTAAAACATCAAATTCACAAAGTTTTTCCAGGGTGCCTGACTCAACAAGTACAAGTGCTTTAACCGAAAAAGCAGAAGACTGTGAACCCTCTCAAAAGATTTCACAGGCTGTTAATGTAGGGAACCAGAATATAAGCGCTTCTCCAGGTGCGACTCCGTCCCAGCTTTCTGTCGGTGCAGACTGTGTTTCAGACACCCCTAATGCACCACAAACAAGTAAAGCCACAGTCGCTGACTGTTCAAATGCTTCGCCATCAACTGTCGGACCTGTAACCCCTGTTCCTGTCCCCCAACCGTCTCTGTCTCAGTCAGTCTTGACTGCGACGTCTCAAAAGAACACAGAGAAGGAAAAAGAACATGTTATTCAAAGCCAGAGACTCAGTCAGCCCATGACACACAGCCACAGTGTTGTTACAGACAGTGTTAGAAATGCTGAAGAGCAGGAGAGGATGGATGAAGGTGAGATTCAGAGTATGGTGATGGGTGATGACACTGGGATCAAGCTGGGTTTGTCTGAGAGCCAGGTGCTTTCTCCAGAACCCATGGAGGAGGAGGAGAAGGAGACATCCCAGTGTGAAGCCAGCAGAGATGACCACTCCTCCAGCAAAGACAAGAGCTTCAGTGTCACGGTGCTAGAAGAGAGCCAGAGGGTCTCTCAGGAGAAAGTGAAGGATGGGAGGTCACAGCCGTTCATAAGCTCCTCGCAACCTGTGAGGGGCTCTCTGCAGAACAAACGTGAGGCCACGGCAAAGATCTCAGGGTCTCAGCCGGTGGGATCAACTGAGGTTTCACCTTTACAGCTTGAGAGAACTAAGTCCCAGACCACACAGCCTAGTGATACAGGACAGCACAAAAAAAACCCGGACAATGCCGCCAACAAAAGTCTGAGTGACAGCTCTGGAGGTGGGCTTAAGCCTCAAAAAAGTGATCTATTATCCCTGCTGATTATGTAACCTGTCTTCAGTAAATCCAACTAGTCGTTTTTTGTTTCTTTCTTCCCTGCCCAGAGCTTCCGTTTCACTTTACATTGCCCAAAGAGGGCGAGCTGATCCGCCCAGCAGTGAGTGCAACTCCTCCACAGATTAGTCAGCTGAAAAAGACACCGAGGCACAGCACTCCTATTGGTGGGTGTCCATTTTTTTTGTTGCATAACATATTTGTATTTAAATACCAGTATAGTGAGAGGAAACTGCACACCCCTTCCTCTTAACCTTTCTGTCCTTGTTGTGGTGAACCATTTTTCTTTTCTTCATGCCTTTTTGAATTTTTGCAGAGATGACCTCGTTCTCAGAGCCATCAGAGGCCGATGTTACCAGGGAGACGACAATGGCGGCCAGTGAGATTTCGGTAGAGGAGAGCAGAGAGGGCGACGAGCCAGCCGCAGTGGAGCAAGATGGGAAACTGAGTCTGAGGATGAAACTGGTGACCCCAGTGGAGGAAGGCAGCTCGGGCTCAGAACATTTCAGCCTGCAGAGTAAAAGCCATTTGTTGTTGTTTTTTCAGACACATTGACATTTTCACTCATTGTCTTACACCAAAAACATTATCATATATAATTATAATTGCATAATTACAATATATACTTTTAATTGTTTATTTTTATATTTGTTAATTTTATTTTTTATTTTAAAAATGTAATTAAAACATAATAAAATAAAAATTTATAAATAATAATAAATATATATTAAATTAAGATATATTATAATAACATATTTTATATATATTTTTATTGTATATTTTTATGTTTTTTTATTATTTAAAACAGTTACTGTCGGATGTAATGAAGTAAGCTTGATTTTAATGCTTCCCCAGAACCACCATTAACAGATGGGGAAGGATCTGTCTCCAAGGCTACCACTGTTGCCATGGATGTAACCAGGTAACCTGCAGTAGTTGCTATGCAGAAGCTTGTCTATGGGATGGATTCATTTTTTAGCTGCCACTCACAGTTGCTGATTCACTGCCTTAGTCTTTTTAACACATTTGTAATAACACTGGACTTAATTTAATTTAAAAACTGGACAAAACTCTTTGTTGGGAAATTATGTGGTTTATTATTTCCCTGTTCTTGTCTGTCTTTCAGTCCTTCTGTGTTTAGCCGTGTTCGGGAGGCCCACAGGCAGGTCCAGGTAGAGGATGATGCAGAGTCCAGTGATCCTCCGCTCAGGTACCACACTCCTCTAAAATAAGAGAAATGTCACACTTTAAATCACCACCTGCTGTTCATTACGGATAAAAGTATATTTTGTGCAGTTCTAGAAAAAAATAGTGCTTGTTTGCTAGGTATCTTGAATTATATGCTCTCACAGAGCTCCACATTGAGCATTTTACGACTGTGCAAATGTGACAATTATTTGGACGCACCTGATCAAAACGTATAATAACATCACGATTAAAATCCTGTTGTTGTTATTAATCCCTAATGCATGTTGTGTGCAGTGTAGAAAGCCCAGTTAATTCTAATGTTGTGCTGAATTTAAGGCATAGTGTGTAAATGCATTTTGTAAAATACATATTTTGAAATTGGGAGTTGGGGGGGGGTCTGTGAGGAGACACCGGGTATGAATTGAGAACCACGCCTTTTGTGCTGTCAAATAAATAAAAAAATTGTGTTCTTTTATGCACAAGCTGCTACATGATCCTGTGTTTTCCATGTCTCAGAGCTGCTCGGTTTGCAATTAATGCTGCTCCACACAAACTCCATTTCTACAACATTTTGACTTTGGGTCACTTGGGTCAAACGTAAGGCACTCCAACCATCTTACCAAATTTGTAACGAGAATCATTTATAAATCATTTCTGAACTATAGAGAAGGTCTACTACCTGTAGTTTTCTGCTAAATTAAAGCTTTATTGTTTAATGTTTAAAGATGAAACAAACAAAGACCGACATGAATATTTGTATTTTAATTGGCTATTGTTAGTGAAAGTAATCAAAATATAATTGTTTTCAGATGGTCATAAGGTGATCAGTTCTGCTTTTGGAGGGGCGTGAGTGCTATTAAACAGTGTAAGCATAAAGCCCTGTCTCAAGTTACTAGACTCTATTAGAATAATATTGGGCACAACTGACCTTGAGTTCTTTTTTGCTGAGGTTATAAATAGAGTTCCCTTGGTGTTGGATATCCTTAGAAACCTAAAGTAGGTTTGATAGTGCCTCTCCTGCCTGGTCAGGGCTGTAGAGAGCCGTACAATGGAGCATGACCCATTTCCACAGCTCAAGGTTGGGATGTTTTTGGTTTTGGTCTTTGTCTTTGGCCTGGGTTGCTCAAGGTGTTTTTCCTTGTGATCTTAGGGTGCTTTCACACTAGCACTTTTGGTGCGCAGTCGGGTTCGAATGACGTCAGAGTTGGGTACGTTTGGATGATGTGAACGCTGTCTTCCGAACTCGGGTGCACACCCGCGAACCATACCCGAGTCCGCTTAAAAGGGGTGGTCTGGGGTAGGCCTGTCGCAATAATCAATATATCGACTTATTGCGCAATATATGTACATGACCTCAATCATTTTTGGTGCCACAATATATCGCCCATTATATTTACTTAATAATTAATGTCACCATGTTTTGTACATTCCACTTGCATCTTTTGCAGCTTCTCGTACATAACGTAGTGTAGTCATGAGTTGCTAGTTCAAATTTAAAAAATGCTTCTACAAAAAAAAGTTTCATCTGCAGATATGGTCTTGTTTAGGGATCTGTGCCTCTGTGCGTACGGACATCTGACTGCTCAGTAGTGATTGTGTTTTTCAGCAATAGTGTGCACCCTTCATTTACAGAGAAAAGAAGGTCGGAAAAATCTGTAGATGGAGAAATCTCCATACAAGTTCTTTGTGCATTTTTTTTCTACTTGTTACTTTGCACTTTTTGTTAGAACATGTTTATTTACTACTTATTCAAGTTTTTTAAGGTATCTAATATTTTGATACTTAATTTCCATGATCTGAATATTCTTAAAAATTAAAAGTTTGTTGTCATTTGGAAGTGTGTAGGCCTTCTTGCATTATTATGCTGTTACATTATGATTATAAATTCAATGGCATAAAATGTTCTTTAAAATGAAAATAATATCGCTTATCGCAATTATTTCTGGGGCAATATATTGCACAACAAAAAGTTATCATGACAGGCCTAGTCTGGGGTACGGTTCAAGTGAACTCCGGTACAGTTTGCTGCTGATATGAACGCAATCGTACCAAATCGCGGAAGTGAACCTCTATTTAGGGCTGCAACTAACGATTATTTTGATAATCGATTAGTTGGCTGATTATTTTTTCGATTAATCGGATAAAAGGCCTCTTTTTTTCTTTTGACAAAACACATTATCCCACATCCTGCACAATGCTGTTCTTCAAACAAATGTGCCAACTGAATGCTATGAAAACATACTGTATGGTGAATATATCTCTATGCTATACATTGTGTAAAAGAGTTATAAAACACAGTTTAAACGGACAAATGGACAAAGGACCGTTTAATTCCCTATATTAAAAATGGAAAGAATAATGATGAAGATAGTAAAGAAAAACACAAACTCTGTGTTAACAGATAAGAGGAATGTTCTGCATGAACACACACATTCACTTTGAACACAGTAACCTGTTATTGTCATTTCTTTATTCTGTAAATGTAAGATACGTCTTACATTTATATTCAATCACACTCTGTTATCCCTTTACGGTTACTATCATAAAATACTTGACTTACATGTTGACTTCTAAACCTAAATTTTACGTCCAGTAACAGATATATCGGCAAATTTAATATTATTGCACTGAATATAAATTTTTCCCCTCTTTTGCCTTCATGCAAAATAGAAACGCTCGCGCGAATATGTACCATTTACAGAAAATCGTAAAATGCAGATTATGTGCTGAAGAAATATATCTCACACATTAAACAGCACATGCATCTGTCAAAGTGCCAAGACAGGATAAGCCGTGTTAAACATTGCGCTAATGTATTAGCTTGAAGTTAATACATCGTGATTTGGGCAACTTGGATCACGCATCTTTCCCGCAGCAGCTCACTTTGTTTCATCTGCTATTTTTTTAGATGCATTTCGTCCGTAGAATCGAATCAGGTTCGGACCAGGCAGTTGAACCAAGTGTGAAAGCACCCTTAGATTCTTGTTAAGGAACCATCGGTTGATTTACACTTTTTCATTACATAATTGTGTAGGGCTGCACGCTTTAAATTTAAAGGCTGTGATTTAATTAAGTAAATATATGTGCTGTGTGTTTCAGAGTGAAGTGTGGCACTGTGTTTTTATACACAAGTAACTCATGATCCGGTGTCTTCAGCGTCTCGGTTCACAGTAAATGCTGCTCTACACAAACTCATCTCTGAGTTTGGGTTGCTCCTAATGTCCAACAAACCACCTTCCCAAATTTGTAAAGTTTCCTTTTTTTTTTTTTTTTTTGCCATTGATGCCTTTAATTTTGAAAAGTTTTTGATAGCAAGCAAAGTGGGAGAGAGAGGGGGGTCGGGATCAGGAAAGGTCCACGAGCCGGGACTCAAACTCAGGACACCTGAAGCACAATGGCGCTATATGTTGGCTTGCTGCCCATGAGGCTATCGGTGCAGACGATGTTTAATAAGGAAGAAATTAAAACAGTCATAAATATGAATATTGTAATTTTACAGTTGTACTGTAAAATCAGTGGATATTTTTCTTAAATACACAACTTTATTTTACAGTGAAATATTACAGTGGCAATATTAATATTTGCTTCATTTTTATTTAGTAACAATAATAACTAACAACAACAAACAACATTATTATTATTATTTAATCTAAAAAATGTTGACCAAATTGTGCAACCCCTGCAAACAACCATAGCAAACGCCATTAGATTTTTGTCTTCAAATCCTGCAGCCCTGTTTTTGTGTGCAAGTGGCTTCACATGTCAATATATTGTTTTTGTTTATCACTAAGTGAAACATTAAAGTTATTAAGTAAGGTCGTGCACTAGACTAAGCAAATGTACTTCTGCCTCTACGTGATTGTCTCTCCACTTCTCCAACAGGCAAGCAAGCCAGCTGTTCAGTCCCCCCAACACTAATGACTCAGGACTGTCTCCCAACTGCCCAAAAGAGACAGCGCCCAGCAGAGCCTCAGGCCGAGACACTGAAGCTGTATCTCTGCATCCTGCTAGTATGGAAGCAAACTCTGAACCTCTGGTCAGTGGTCTGTCCTCCCCTGCCAGAGAACAAGAGGTTCTCAGCACTTCTGACAAGCCTCGAACACCTGTCCGACAGAGAGCCGTGTCACAGCAAACTAGTGTGGATATCAGCTCGACCACCAGCCCGCCCAGCAAAGTAAGAACATTTAACGATAAAAGCGTGCTTTACAGGGATAGTTAATCCAAAAATTAATCCAAAAGGCCATCCAAGATGTGGGTGACTTTTATTCTTCAGTAGAACAGTAATGAAGATTTTTAGTTGAAACTGTTGTCCTTGGTGATCCATAAAATGCAAGTCAGCGGCTGTCGGTTTTTGAGATAAAAAAAAAAACATAAAAACAAGACCAAATCAATACCCGTGGCTCCTGGCGATATATTGAGGTATAATGAAGCGAAACAATCGGTCTGTACAAGAAACTGAACACTACTTACAACTGTATTACCTTTAATCCACAGCTTTGGCAAGTGACTGTCTAGAGTGCGACCTTTCTGTCGCATGACAATGGATGCGCTCACACTTGAGCTGACGCAGTTAATTTACGAGAGATATAGAGGACGCGTGTGTTTTATTATTCATCAAAATGGTACTTACCTGTGCTTATCCCAGATGCTGGAACAAGTTTAAAAAAGTCAAATTACGTCCGTGGGTTCTCATAAATAAACATCATCATCAGCTCAAGTGTGAGAATGCGTTTCGCTTCATTAGACCGTCAGGAGCCACGGGTTTTGATTTGGTCTTGTTTTTATATATATATATATATATTTTTTTATCTCAAAAACCGGCAGCTGCTGACTTGCATTTTATGGATCACCAAGGACAACGGTTTCAACTAAAAATCTTCTTTACTGTTCTACTGAAGAATAACAGTCACCCACATCTTGGATGGCCTGAGGGTGAGTAAATTAACAGCAAATTTTCATTTTTGGGTGAACTGTCCATATGTTAAATTTTTTTCACTTTGTCTCTTTTGGTTCAACAGAGAGCTGTGTCTCAGCAGACAAGTTTTGACCAGTCTGGACCGTACAACCTGTCTGGAAGGGTAAAAGATTTCAATAAATGTTTATAATGACTTTTTGTGAATATGTCAGGCATTACAAAAATGAAGAGAACAGTTCTGCACAATGTCATAGATTTAAAGAAATCCATTATTATTTAGTATTATTATATGTATAGAGGGCTGTAACTTTTTAGATGTATCCTCAAGTTTTATCTTACTTTTAAAGGGAGAACCAAGCACACCAACCAGAACCCATCCAGGCCCATCATTGCGCAGACATGTTCGCACCATCCAGGAAGTCCGAACAACGGTCACTCGGATCATTACAGATGTCTACTATGAAGATGGCAGAGAGGTTGACCGCAAGGTTACCCATGTAAGAAGTGTTGCCTTGGCAACTCCATAATTTTTGTTCATGTTGCTCTAGTTATAATGACATCTTGTGACAATAGTTTTGATTCAGGCGTGAATAATTTAATCCCGTGACCAAAAGTGTCTAATAATTGGGACATTAGGTAGTATTTGGCTGGTGATGTCATCTCAACATGACAGCCCCCATGAGGCAACCAGGTGCCAGGTTCACATAACTCGACCAGATTCATGAAATTTTATAAGATAAATTGCAAGAATGTTCCTGAGTGCAATTCATGAAAAATTCAGATATTCTCAAATATTTTCTAGAATGTCTATTTTTTTCCCCCTCATGAAGAAAATGACAGCCTTTGGCTCAACATCCCAATGATTTCATGAAATATTTGGGATTTAAGACAAGTTGGAGGTTATCCTTTACATTTATAGGCTATTTACAATGATATATTTTTTTACATTCTTTTCAGGAATTCACAACGAGCCGTTTTAGGGGGGCGTGGCAGAGTCTTAACTTTGATAAAGTATATCTCTTTGGTTTTGAGACTTTAGTCTTTGCAACTTCAGGGATCTTATCTATGCACAATCAGCTTGTAACACTCCAAAGAGAAAGGAAAACTTGAAATCGCATCATATGACCCCTTTAAATACTCCATTTAGTAAGCTACTGATATGACAAATCTTCATTTTATTTGAGGGGACATGATTTTAAAAGTATTTTAGAAGTGCTGTTTATTTTGTTATGGGTAAATATTTTTAATGAGGAAAATATTACTCAATATTTGGTTTTCAGTCTGATTATTTCAAGACAGGTCAGAAACATTGACAAAGGTCTTAAGGATGGATTAAGCCGATAAACAAACCTCTGCTGTATCTTTTCTCCAAGGATTCAGAGGAACCCGTGGTGGATCGCTGCGTCGTAGACAATGACATCTCTCCATCCCGCACAGGAAGCTCCATGACATCAGGAGACCTGGCTGACGTCAGTTCACTCTCCTCGAAGGCCCCATCACACCGCAGCTCCAGTGGGACAAGCAGTGGGGGCCTGGGCCCAATCAGAATGCCAGATTTCCTAATGCCCCCCAGTCGAGGTGCCAAGTCTGGCCGGTGAGAAGTCATCTTGTCTCTGTTTCCATTACTAACACTCTGCAGTTAACACACGAGTCTCGGAAATGGTCACGCTTGTAGGGAAGTAGGCCCTGTTGTTTAGAATGTCTTGTTTGCATGTTATTGTCAGTACGTTTCCTTCAAGCATGTTCTCACCTTCTCGTTATTAGACACGGTTATGATTTTAGTATCTTCTCATGGCTGCTGCTCCCATACACATTTGGTCGAGGGCGTTTCAGCTGAGCGCATCCTCTCCTTGTGTGTGTTTGAACCCCAGGTGGGGGGGACGGCAGCAGCCGAGGACTCACACTGTGGTGGTGGGGTCAGAGGTGACGGATGCACGGGGGTCTCAGGTCACCACCCAACTGAGCCCCCGTGGCCGTGCCCAGCGAGGAAGGCCTCCTTCTCGCGGCCCGCTGTCCAGGTGAGGTGCTCCTGGATAGGCTGGCAGGGTCCAAGACGCTGTTTGTACCCTCAATTAGGCACTAATTTATAGCCACTTCATGAAACCACTGTTTTTAATCATCTTGCATGACTCTTGTTCCTTTTTTTCCCCAAAAATGTCTTAGACATTAGTATTAACTCCGCTTTCCTTTGTGGATCATGGATAAGCTCTCTGTTTGTTGTGATGCTCATTGTGTTGCTTTTTTTTATTATTATTCTCTCTCCATCACCTGCTAATACTGACTCTCAGAGGTGGCAGGACAGGACAGAGAGGTGGTGCCCATGGCCAGGAAGCATCATCCTCAGAAGAGGAGCACTTTGTCCAAAGGCATGTCCAAGCACCGGGCAGCCCAGTAGAGCCCAGTGCTACAGGCCACTCTGACTCTCTCAACACCACCTCCCTGGATAACAGCGCTGGGTCCAGCAGTTTTGTTGGGTTGCGTGTGCTGGCCAAGTGGTCATCCAACTCGTATTTCTATTCTGGGAGTATCACTCGAGACCTGGGAGAGAACCATTTCCGCCTTCTATTCGATGACAACCAGGAGTGTGAAGTACAAGAAAAAGACATCTTGCTCTGTGACCCCATTCCTGTAGAGACGGAAGTCACTGCCTTGACTGAGGAGGAGTACTTTAATATAGGTAAGCAGGAACAAACAAAACACTACAGAACCATTACCTGTCTGAAACTATCTTGATTCTGTCTCTGCTGTTCAGGTGTGGTGAAGGGTCATAAGACTCAAGGCTCTGAGTTCCTTTACTGTGTGGAGAAAGATGGTCAGAGTAATTGGTACAGCAGAACGTCTGTGATTCTCAGCACGGAGCAAGGCAGCCGCCTGAGGGAGCAGTATGGACTGGGACCCTATGAACCATCTACACCCCAAACCATGGCCTCTGATATCAGCCTTGGTGAGTCTTCAACTGGCCTGTTCAAACCTGTGAAAGTGGTAACAAGTTTTGGTTTCAGGCTAACTATGGAAACAAACATCTACTATAATTCTTCAGAATATGTGAAATATACTTTTTGAATGCCCTGTGCTTTTTGACTAAATGGTGTAAAGTATCTACCAGCAGGCGTTTACTCATCCAAGCCAAACTTTGACCTCTTGGTATGCCTACTACTAAATGTCTTTGTCACACAAGTTGAAACTGCACTACTTTTTTGTTGGCGTCACAGTGTTATTTTGTCCTCAGATAACCTGGTAGAAGGAAAGCGGAGACGCAGAGGCAACTCCAATGGAGCAGGGACCCCTACCCGCAGCTCCAGCAACAGCCCGAGAAACCCTGGGCCTTCTGGGAAACGAAAGCTCATCAGCGGCACAGAGGATGAAAGGACTCCTGCAAAGAGAGGACGCATGGGGGGAGGGGCCAGAGTGGGTACGGTGCCCCTTGCAGACAGACTTTATTAATTCAACAATTTGGACCAAAGCATTTGCTCAATTTTAGAAGAATGTTTTATTATATGCCTGATTTTATTGACTAATTTGGTCTTTTATTGTTCTGGGTTTTTAACAACATTTTATTCATTTTAGTGGCTATGACATTGTTTTATTTATCTGTAAATGTATTTTTAAATGAACTCAGACGCATGAATGACAAACCGTAGTGCTTTTCTCCCCCGTGTTTCCAGTGTTGTATGTAACTGTCAGATTTTACAATGTAAAAGCATCTGATAAACCACCTGAAGTTGTGAATATTTACTGCTTTTGATACAACTAAATGGAGTGCAGATCTCCAGCTCTAAACCGCAACTGGTATGTGGCATAACATGCTTTTCCTTTTGTGTGGGTGAGCACTCAACAGGGTTATATGGGAGTGGTGCCTGTGTTTAATTCCTCACAGTTCATTTTACTTTATGGCCTCTTTGTTACCCAACCATGCCATACTTATTATCATTTGTTTCATTTGAACAGGACAGCGTATTGCTGCTTGTAACACATCTGGGAGCGGAGCAGACCTGCCCCCTGACCCTAATGACCTGGTGGCAACACATGGACCTCTGCCTGAAAACTCTTCTCTCTTTATGGGGTTTGTCTTCATGCTGACGGCATCCTCTGAAACCGACAGAGACTCCAACCACCAGCCAAGCGATGAGGATGAAGGTGAGGGTTAGAACAAATGAAGACTGCATGTGTGATTTGATGTTGAGTGTGCTTTGTTTTTAAGGCTCTGTGCTTTGCTTGTGATATAAAGGTAAGCATCATACAACATATGAAGCAATGATGTTAAAGGGGGGGTACAATGCTGTTTTATGCATTCAGAGTTGTTTACACTGTTAAAGAGTTGTATTCTCATGCTAAGCATGGACAAAGTTTCAAAAAACAATTTGGACGTATGGCGGAGTATTTCTGTGCCAAAAATCATAGTTCCGGGTTCGTACAAGTTTCGGAGAGTTTTTTTCAATCGTGGCTCTTCATGACGTAGACGAGGGTGGAACTCCTTATATGGGCATTTCTCCCGGAAGAGCGCGCCCGCGCACACATCTACCAGAGCGAGAGCACGCCAATCAACGCGCTTCATCCGGGACTTGCTCGGGAAGAATGTCCCCAATCCAAAGAAGTGTGTTTTTGGTTGTAAGGGAAAGATAACCTTGTTCTGCTTCCTAAAGAACCCAGCGTTATGTAAACAGTGGATACTTTGTTTTTCCGGAGCAGCAACGGAGTTTCACAAGTGTGTTTGTTGACGAACGTTTTATAAACAAGGCCCAGTTCGACGCTGGATTTGCACATCGTTTGATACTGAAAGATGGAGCAGTCCCAGCTATAAAAGATCCCGGTAATGATTCAGAACTGCAGACGGTAAGTGAAACGGCATCAAATGTCTGTTTTGTTGGCATTCGGCGCCCAAGTGCTCGTCACTCTTTAGCTCCGCCCACGGCGTGCATCCAGGAGCTCGGCTTTTTCCGGAAAGAATCTTAAAGCTGTATCTTTCTTTTATAAATATGATCAAACTAAAGACTTTTTGGAGATATGAAGGATGCAGTACTACTCTTTAGATACTCAAGATTAACATGAGATTGGGTGAAACTGTGTGTGTTATGCCCCCTTTAAGG
>NW_015625591.1:868785-894340 GCF_001515625.1 Sinocyclocheilus rhinocerous | reverse complement strand
CAAGGCCCAGTTCGACGCTGGATTTGCACATCGTTTGATACTGAAAGATGGAGCGGTCCCAGCTATAAAAGTCATGAGTCAGAACTGCTCATCAATCTTTAGCTCCGCCCACGGCGCGCCTCCAGGAGCTCGGCTTTTTCCGGAAAGAATCTTAAAGCTGTATCTTTCTTTTATAAATATGATCAAACTAAAGACTTTTTGGAGATATGAAGGATGCAGTACTACTCTTTAGATACTCAAGATTAACATGAGATTGGGTGAAACTGTGTGTGTTATGCCCCCTTTAAGGCAGCAAAATTGGCCTTTAGTATGGTTTGTGGAATGTTGAAAAAATGGCTTGATTTCTAACGCGATTTGTACTACATTTTTACACTAACTTTCGAAAGAAATTAATGCTTGTATCCTGGCTAAATTAAATTGATCAAAAGTGACCGTAAAGACATTTATAATGTTGCAAATGATTTTCGAATTCAAAGATTTTTCAAAGGTTTTCAAATATATGCTGTTCTTTTGAATTTTCTATTCATCAAGAATCCTGAAAAAAATTAATAACAGTTTCCACAAAAATATTAAGCAACTGTTTTTAACATTATAAGAAATGTCTCTCGAGCACCAAATCAGCAGTGCCGGACCAGGAAGTACCTGCTGTGTGTGGCAGGTGGAGTTCCCTGCGTGTCTCAGATATGGGTGAGGGACTGCTGCCAGGAGAAGAAGCTGGTCAACTATAGGAACTACCTACTTCCTGCCGGTCTGGGGCCAGAGGGACACATCGTGGAGTGGTAAGAGCTTGTCTTGTTTGGATATGACTTTTCTCATCTAATATTAATTATACAGAAGAGTCGAGTTTTAAATAGGAAAAATATAGAAACTCTTTGGTCATTTTTGAGCGAGATGCTAACGGTCTAATCAGATTCAATGATCTATGCTAAGCTGCAGCTAAAAGTGCTACCGCCAGACCCGGAGATCGGCTGAATGGATTCGAAAACGGTAAAACTCAACCGTTTAACTCTAGGGGAGTTGGAAAATGAGCCTATTTTCAAAAATAGTGGTGTGTTAATTTGTATATTTAAAGGAACACACTTATTGTATTAGGCATGTTTTTATAAGCTGTGATGCACCAATGTATGAATTTTGCCTCAAATCTTCAGGTGCCGCTTTATAGGCCAAAACTGTAGGACAACAAACAACATGAGTTACATTTTTACATGAATCAGCTCACTAAAGCACTGTATCAGTCATGCCTACCTTCCCAGCGTGCCTCCTGCCTGTGTGTAGTATTTGTTGTAATCTAGTCGTAACAGCAGTTGTGCCAAATCAAGAGTTTATCTGGTGGTTACGCACACTGGAAAGAATCTTGAAGAGCAGGAATGACTGACAACTAAAACCCTGTGAAGTAAAAGTACAGCAATCTGACACAGTTGATATCGATCAAAACCCCCCAAAATCATACTTGGGTAAATCCTAATTATGAGATAAAAAGTTGAAATTGTGAAATAAAATGTTTAAGTTTTTATTTTGACAACTTATGATATGTATTATAACAAAAAGTCCTGATTTTGAAATTATTCCAAATCCAAGATTGTATTTATGGAAGCCCATTTCTTATCAAAATATTTGGTAAATCATAATTATGACGTAAAAACTACATTTTGACTTAGTAAAAAAAAAAAAAGTCAAAATTATGACAAAGTATCTCACTTTCAACTGCCATGATTGACTTTATCTCAATTTCAACTCGTCATAATTATCAGTAGGGTTTTTTTTTCACAATTTCAATTTTTTATTTCAATTATGATAATTTTGACTTTTCACTTAGTATCTCCTAATTTTAAGTCTTTACTGACTCATAAGTTTGACTTTTTATATCATAATTATGACTATCATAACCGACTTTTCACTTTAGATAATTGTCAAAATCATGACTTATGTCAAAAATTTCAATTCAATTCAAGTTTAATTCAATTCAAGTTTATTTGTATAGCGCTTTTCACGATACAAATATTGCAAAGCAACTTTACAGAAAATTAAGTTTCTACAATATTTAGTGGTAGCTGTCAGTTAATGTACATATGGCAGAAATGTACGGAAAAATCAATTAAAGACGTAATCAAACAGACGATGAATACTATTAACAGCAATTATTATATTATGCAATCAAACTTGTAGAAAAATGTGGTAGTTCTGTATGTTGTTTCAGCCAGGGCTGGCATCAAAATTATGACTTACCAAAGCATGATTTTTTTCCCCTCGTGAGGCAGAAATGGGCTTCCATAAATAGTCTTGCATTTGGAATAATTCCGAAAACGATTCACACAAGCAAAGCTACCTTCACAAGAATATCCAGCTGCGCAGCTCCTCTTTCATCCAGAGGCCCAAGATTCTGACTGACCAGGGAACAAAAGTTGTGACAGAGGTCCAGAATCTCATTCAAACAGTGGAACACCTGGGAGAGAAATACGATTTAATCACAGCCTAGATTATTTACATAAAGGGAGGTTTGTTACGGACACTCACAGGCTTGAGCAGAATGAAAGACTGTGCAAGGAGATTGCTGAGGAAATGGTCATGGGCCAGTCGAATGCTCTCAAAGTCTCGTGTGGCGTTGATCTGTTGTAAGAGCTGTGAAAACTGGGACTCCAGAACATCCACCTGAAGAGCAATGGAGGAAACACCAAAATAATTCTATTATGTATTATTTACTAAAATGTGTGTGTTGTATGCAAATTGAGAGACAGCCAACTAGATGATTCAAGCAGTAACCTGAAGGTAATATTGAAGGTTGTCCACTAGGAAGGCCATGTGGTTGCGGAGTCTCCATTTAACGGCATCCATCTGGTTTGATTTAAGATGCTTGCGCTGCATCTGCAAGGCCCAGCAGTGCTGCAGCTCAGACTGGACTCGACGCACACTCAGCAGGTAACGGAACACTACGTTGTACCTGAAGTCAAGCAAGGGTTAACTTCATATAAGCTGCTGTGGTGTTCATACTGTTTGATTAATGGAACAATAATATTAAATTGCTAACATAAAACAATGACCTACTTCTCCAACACAGCAGGAGTGAAAAGAATATGTAGGGGCCACTGAACCTTGTAAGCCAATCCCAGCGCTGCCCAGCCAGTAGGCGGAGCCTCACGAGGAGAAGTCTCCTGTGGAGGAGTGGTGCCCTCTCGATTCCCAGAAGCCTCTGCAAGCATAATAATCCAATTCTCAGAAGTAATTAATATGTGGAAAGAGGTGGTGAAGGATAAAATAGCTAGTCAGGAGGTAATACCTTTGCTTTCTTTCCCTTGGTAGTCTATGGTGAGATGCAGGAGGGGCAAAAGATTGTCATCGTCTAGCAGCACTTTATGAGCCGCTTGCTGAAATGCCACATTGACATCTGAAACAAATGTAGCAAATTCAGAGGAATGATGAAGATGTAAGAAGAATTTGAAGAAGCTGACCTCATGGTTTAGAAGAAAAGTGTTTTATACCATGTTCAGTAACGGCAGATGGTGGGGTTTTCAGCATATGTTGAGCAAGGTCAATGAAGACCTGGTACAGTTCACCTCGCCCCAACAAGTAGAAGTCCTTTATGATCTAAAACAACAACAAAACATTCATTGTGAAAGCAAAAGTGCACCTGCAAAAGCATATCATCAACAAACAGCTCTTTACCTTCAGCTGCCCCAAAAGATCGGATTCTTCAACCATCAAAGTCCATAAGTGCTGCAGGAAAAAGACAAACACAACTGCATCTAGACACATGCTAGTGCTGTTAGATTGGGTGAATCTCATGAAAACACGCTCCTATTTTAGCTAGAAAAAACTTTTCAATTTACATTTTTTCCTTGATCTTTTTTTTTTTTTTTTTGAGACTTAATTAATTTCCATGGCTTTTCCAGTTGTGAAATCAGAATCTAATATTTCCTGACATTTCCACATTTTCCATAACTGTGGAAGCCCTGCCACTGATCTTATCATCTCATTATCAATATAATACAACACAAACTGTCAAAACAATTTAAAACCATTTTTGGTAACACTTTTCAATAAGGTTCCATTTGTTTACATTCATTAACTACATTAATTAACAATCAAAAAAGCATTTATTAATATGTGTTAATGTTAATTTCAACAATTATTATGTATGGAAAAAATACTATGGAAGTCAATGGCTACCATCAACTGTTTAGTTACCAACATTCCTCAAAATATCTTCGCGTTTGTGTTCAACAGAGGAAAGAAACTCATTCAGGTTTTGAACAAGTGGAGGGTTAGGGTTAGGTTTTTGGGTGAACCATCCCTTTAATATATTATTAAAATCAAAACTTCTCTGTTAAAATTATTTAATGAATCTGAGCTAACTTGACCTAACAGTGATGAACAGTTGTATTTTTTTTTACAAACTAACTTTAAAGATTAATAAATACTGTAACAAATGTATTGCTCATAGTTAGGTAATGCTATCTAATAAGACCTTATTGTAAAGAATGGATGACAGGTTCTTATTCATGAAAATAATCTCACGATGACAAAAATCTTAATGGCTTAAAAATAAGCTTCATTCATCTTTTGATTACGAGTTAAAATATGACCCAGAGATGTTTTTGACATGTTTCATGGGATTCACCTTTGTATACCAATTTAGTTACAGGACAAACCTCAGCAACTGTGCTCCGAATGCCATCCACAAGATTCTCAAAGTCCACCAGACTAAAGAGAGGCTGCTGTTTGAGTCTGTGGAGCTCCGCTGCAAACATGTCCTCCTGGTGCTTCAGTATAGACCCTGGGCAACCACATGAGGGCAGCGTTACGAAACTAAACCATCACAAACGCACCTGAACAACAGCAGCAAAATGCTCTTCAGCTCACCAGCTCGGGATGGACTCTGGTTGTGATTTTCAAACATTTGTACCGACTCCCCAACAAATAAGATTTTTTCGGCTACTCGAACAGGAATGTATGAGGGAAGCATCTCCACACGCAAGGAGAACTGCTGCAGGGATGGTGCAAGCATGTTCTCTTCCTCGATCAGTCTCTATAGAGGGACAGAAATTAACAGAAGACAGTTTAATCCTAGAACATGTATAAATTGTGATAAATCACAGCCAGTAACTGCTGTAACATGCCAAATTTAATTTAATGTTCAAGCAGAGTTTGGCTGATTATCGTACTCTACTAGCCCTTGCAGGTGAGTATTGTAACTAGTACACCATTCTGCTTTTTTAATAAGTGTGAAAGTGGGTGTACAGTATATCATATTCTTATGCTTTACAAACTTCAGCATTTGTAATGAACCTTAGACAAATCAGTAATGTAATAGCAGATGTTTTGCCAGGGACCAATTTATTTTTTGGAAACTTCATAAAAGTGTAAAGTGAATAAGACTACTTGAGAGCAAGTTAAAGGCACAAAATGTAAGATTTTTTTATTAAAATATCAAAAACCACTAGAAAAGTGTTACATATTTTGCTGACTTGTGTACTTACATTAGCCTTTCTGCTTCATTCTACTACATAAATAAATCATTAGCTCATCCATGAACATGATTTCTGCCCGAGTCCCATCGGATTGCATCGGCTGTGGGGATGAAGACAACAACTCCCATGATTCCACACTCAGTCACGGCGTCATCAAACTACGCCTTTGTTTCTTTGTTTATTTTGAATACGCGCCCTCTAGCGGCGAAAATTACATATTGGTCCTTTAATGTGCCTCAACTTTACCATTTCAGTGCATTTTTATAGGACTCAGACGAGTATGTTCTATGCGGTTGTTTTGATAGAGGCAAACAAGCTACAATTCTAGTTTCAACATTATTTATTCTTTAGACACTGTTCTTTAAATAGAATAAGTATCAGCTGTATACAAAGTGACCAACATTTGGTTTTCGACCACTGAAAACGTGTTTTTCAACAATCTGAACATGGAGCCGCATTGGCCTCCCCATATCTCTGGGACTGAACGATGTAGGGCCTTGAAAATGAAGATTCCAAAAGAAAAGTTAATTAAGAGCTAGAATCTAAAATCATATTGCAATATCTTTAATACTTCTTAAGTTCCAGACACGCAAATTTTGGAAAAAGAATCTTTATGGCACTCAGATAGGTGTGTTCAATACAGCTGTTTTGACGGAAAGAAACAAGATACATTTCTAGTTTCTATTTGTTCCTCTTTAAAAGAAAAGAAGAATCATCTGTACGCAAAGTAACTCACATTTAGTTTTTGACCACTGAAAATGTGTACAATTTAGCAATATGCTTCTGGAGCCATAATGAAATTCCAATATCTTTGGAACTGAACCATATAGGGCCTTAAAAATGAAGATGCCAAAAGGAAAGTTTGTTAAGACCCAAAATATAAAAGGGCATTAAGATACCTTTAATACTTCTTGAGTTACAGGCCTTAAAAATGAAGATGCCAAAAGGAACGTTTGTTAAGACCCAAAATATAAAAGGGCATTAAGATACCTTTAATACTTCTTGAGTTACAAGCATGTAAACTTTGGAGAAAAAAAAATTGAAAGGTGCTTTTTCCCCATTTTTGAATGGTCACTGTTGGCACAAAATGCAACAAAGATTGCTAAAGTCAACAGATAGCTGTATACAAAGTGACCAACATTTGGTTTTCGACCACTGAAAACGTGTTTTTCAACAATCTGAACATGGAGCCGCATTGGCCTCCCCATATCTCTGGGACTGAACGATGTAGGGCCTTGAAAATGAAGATTCCAAAAGAAAAGTTAATTAAGAGCTAGAATCTAAAATCATATTGCAATATCTTTAATACTTCTTAAGTTCCAGACACGCAAATTTTGGAAAAAGAATCTTTATGGCACTCAGATAGGTGTGTTCAATACAGCTGTTTTGACGGAAAGAAACAAGATACATTTCTAGTTTCTATTTGTTCCTCTTTAAAAGAAAAGAAGAATCATCTGTACGCAAAGTAACTCACATTTAGTTTTTGACCACTGAAAATGTGTACAATTTAGCAATATGCTTCTGGAGCCATAATGAAATTCCAATATCTTTGGAACTGAACCATATAGGGCCTTAAAAATGAAGATGCCAAAAGGAACGTTTGTTAAGACCCAAAATATAAAAGGGCATTAAGATACCTTTAATACTTCTTGAGTTACAGGCATGTAAACTTTGGAGAAAAAAAAATTGAAAGGTGCTTTTTCCCCATTTTTGAATGGTCACTGTTGGCACAAAATGCAACAAAGATTGCTAAAGTCAACAGATTTTACTAATAGACCTACCAATCTCTGTGTAAAAATAACATAATGATGTTGCCAGCTTTCTGAAGTCATTTTCACCCCCCTGTAATTTGCCTCTGAATTTCAGAGGGAAAATGTAATTTTGACCCTCCTCTACAAACAGGGTATCTGCAGGATTTTTTAAGCTCAAATTTAAGACTTTTTAAGACCTTTTTTAAGACCTGCACAAATAAAATTAATACCATATGAGCGAGGTAGAGCAATGTCTATTTTAACATATGACTGTAAAAAGCATGATTTACAGGTTTTCACAAAACTAAAAGTTTCATAATATGATAAACTTCACATTTCAGCCGTATAACCATTTTTAAGAAAATGGATGAGTCAAAAGAATGAATTATTATATTAATTTAAACTATTATTATCATCAATCGATTATTATATTAATTAAATATATTTTACTGTCTTAACTGTTCACATTTACAACTCTGTGCGTCTTACTTGTTTAGATTTTTATAATGCATTATCTTCTTATCAATCCACCAGTTCACATTTACAGTTCTGTGTGTTTGCAGCGTAAAAACATGGGTTGATTTTCACATTGGTCTAAATCAGGGGTGTCAAACTCAGCTCCTGGAGGGCCGGAGCCCTGCAGAGTTTAGATTCAACCCTAATTAAATGCACCTGATCCAACTAATTCCTTCAGGCTTATTTGAAAACTACATGGTATGTGTGTTTGAGCAGGATTAAAAAATAAAGAATATTCAAATTCATTTTCTGCCAGCAGGTGGTGCTTTCAGAACGGCAGAAACAGAGCTTCATAAATTCATCAACACACTTTTTCTGGATGCAAAATATTGCAGATTTTTTTTAGTTTTCAAGGCCTAAAAATATATGAAATAAATCCACTTTACACTTTTATAAGGCCTCCAAAAATAACTGGCAAAACTTCTATTATAATGATTTTATCTTAGCAATGTAATTTGATCATTTTTCTAAAAATAAATTTTTTTAATGAGTAATATTTTATATTTTCTTCAAAAAATTGTAAGTTTTCTATAAGGGACCAATTTATTTTTTGGAAACTTCATAAAAGTGTAAAGTGAATTTTATATATAGGGGAGAGCAGGGTGAGTTGAGCCAGTTTTTACTTACGCTGTGTTTAAAGCGAGCACATGACTGTAATGGGTCCAACTTAAATATCTACATAAATTTCAGGATGTGGTGCATCCTTGGGAATAATCACTTTGGATCTAAAATAAACTGCTTTCAAAAAAAAAAAAGTGGTCTCTTGGCTCAACTTTTCCCCAGTGATGGGTAAATTGAGCCTTGGGAGAGGGTAAGTTGAGCCACCTGGAATTAAAATTTACCAATGATTACGCCGAACATTTTCACTTCATGCAAGGGAAATTCAATAAAAATGACTTCCTAAAATCTCTGTGTGAGCCTTGTGATGGACTGGCCGTTCATGCAGGGAGTTTCCCCACCTGTTGCTCAAGATGCTAGGTTAGGCTCCAGGTGAATAAAATGGATAACCCAATTTTGTTTAAGGTTGCCTACAAACAAGGGGTGGCTTAACTTCCCCACAGGCTCAAATCACCCCGCTCTAACTTATTTAGTTGCTCACCAAATCCTGCAGCTCACGGAGCTGTTTTCCACTCAGCCCTCCGATACCCAGGTCCTCCTCCTCTTCCTCCTGTGCAGCTGTGGCTCCGCCTGCGCTGGGGCCCTGCTTGACAAAGAACTCCTCACTCTGATCCAGCAGCAACCCGTGCAGCATCCACGCAGCCAGCTGCTTATACATCACGCCATGGCACACTGCAAGAATCCTGCAAAACAGACACTACCATTAGAGCAGTAAAAATAGAATTCTGTGTCTTACATTCCACCGCCACGTGCATTAGGGGTTTTTAGTTGGGTTTTTGTGAGCTCACTTCTCTAAGGCCATCCTGACAGGAGGCAGTCCTCCACAGCTGTGCTTGTACACAGTCTCTAGGATCTGGCAGCCATGAATCTGTTGAAACAAGAAAGTTTCAGAAAGGTTATTATTTTCAACCATGCACTCTTCTAATCATTTACCGCAAAGCGGTGGCTCCCGTCAAGCTACCAACCTTCTGAGACTTGATGGTCTCCACAACAACCATCACAGAGGGGAAGAGAAGCTGAAACTAAACAACAGAAGAAATCGCAAGTTAGTCATATACAGTGGGGTTGAAAACTTGTGTTCATATGAAAAATCTGGGACTTAGTTTGATATAATTTAAACTAATATTTTTAAAATAATTTAAACAACTATATACACACTACTGTTCAAAAGGTTGGTTTTGATTCTTTTAAAAGAAGTATTTTATGCTCACCAAGGCTGCACTTATTTGATATAATATACAGTAAAAACATAATATTGTGAAATATTATTACAATTTAAAATAACTGTTTTCTATTTTAATATTTTTTTTTTATGATTTTTTTTCCCTGTGATGGCAAAGCTAAATTTTCAGCAGTCATTACTCCAGTCTTCAGTGAAGTCATTAGAAAATCATTCTAAATTAGAAATAATTCTGATATGCTGATTTGGCACTCAAGAAACTTTCTTATTATTATCAATGTTGAAAACAATTGTGCTGCTTTATAGTATTTTGGAAACCATTTTTTTTTTTTAAAGAAATCTTATGTAACATTATAAATGTATTTTCTGTCACTTTTGATCAATTTAATGGATTCTTGCTGAATAAAAGTATTAATTTCTTTCAAAAAATAATCAATCTTTCTGATCCCAAACTTATGAACAATAGTGTAAATAGATCAATTAGGTCATTTAGCTTATTTCAGTGGATTGGATGTATAGGTAAAATATCTAGAAAGTTTGATTTACCTGTTCCAGCATGTAGTTTACGTGAGAAATGGAGAGGTGTGGATCACCTAAAAACTGTAGGGAACATGTAAAGTTTAATAGTATTAACAATGTTTAATTTTATTATTATCTGTGCAAATACAGCCATAAAAGGACTTCAAATGTAAACTCTAAGTCTAACACCTCTTTCTCGAGGTCCAGTAATGCATGCCGATAGGGTTGCAGCATGGAGTTGAGCCCAGTGCAGAATGCCCGCAGGTAAATGCCATGAAGCCCAGACTGACTCGGCTGGCTGGAGTAATGCTCCTGTGAGACATGTAGATGAAATCACACTTCAGCCTTGATCTGATCATGTCCTTGACACACAATGCATGCAGAATACGCTCAGATTACCTGTTGGTGGACATGACCCGTGTGCTGCTCTATGAATTCTGCGAAGCGCACATAGTCAGTGCCCATTTTACAGAGCCGATTGAGGACACTGGTTTCACTGGGGTGGAGGAACGGAAGGTCCTGGGACACCTGTGATCAGAAACACTTGATTCTCATTTTATACTAGCATACCACTAACATAGGACCACAATAGTATTTTCATGGACATGGTATTTTTTTTAAGTACTTCAGAATGCCATGTCATGATAATAGCCAACCTTTTATGTATTGTTATATCATGGTATTCTCTGGAGTACCATGTAACTATCACTAGTAGGGATTTTTTTTTAAATATATATATGTGTATGTGTGTGTGTGTGTGTGTGTGTGTATATATATATATATATATATATATACTTATAAATTAAAAATACTGCATGTTTGCTAAACATTATCGTCCTACTTCCGAACATCCATAATGTAGTTTATCCAGTATAATACAGGTATACACACACACATTATTAGATGCATCACTGACAGAGTACAGCATAAAATAACGTTACCTGCAATCCATTCCGTTTATTCCAGGTGAATATTGTCCCAGGATATCCACTCAGAGCCAGCAGCAGCTCATGGATCATTTTGCCGGTGCTGTTAGTTAGATAGCGTATTCAAATGAAACACACGATAATAAAAATACAGATAGTAAGTTCTCATCATTAATATTTTCGCACCGCCAAAACCCCGGTCGCATGTTGATGACGCAGATCCCGAGCGCGACAGGGGAAGTGCTCAGCCAGCTCCACTGCACTTATATTTAACATAATATTTTTACCACATACGGCTGATGAGGACTCATCTGCAGAGAATATATTTAGAGGTGAACAGAGCTTGCTTTCTCTTCACGATCTGCTGTAGAGTTTTTGGTGTATTTTGCTGTTTCATTTATATTACATGTGTTGCTTGCGACTGATTCGACTCATTGAAGTTGAGATTAGAGTTATGTTAATGCCTGCAGGGCGAGCACAGTGGTCATTTTAATACATTACTAAAATGCTTTGGTAATTATAACGTGATAACATATAATAATAATGTGGGCGAATTCGAATGAAAACAAGCCTAAAACTACAATTAACTCAACACTGAGAACTCTAATGTAAAATTAAAATACATACTTATGTTTATGTTTAAACTGTCCAGTCTGCAGCATTAAATACCTTGCCAACTGCAGTTGAACTGTTTGTTTGTTTGTCTTGTCGCTGGGAAACATGCCCACAATTTCAGTCCTTAGGCCATGAACCTGCTGTGTGGGACACCTTTTTTTATGAACTTCTCAAACTGACTTTTGATTTTCAGTGATGGCGGCGGGGAGAGGAGGAGATATCGTCTCTGAGTTCCTCAGTCAGAATCCACACCTGGAAAACTGGGTGGAATCTTTAAGAGGACCCTGTGAGACAAATAAGCAGTGGCATGCCAGAAGAGAGTTTGTCCTGCGCAATATGGAGGACTTTCCTTCCATCCAACCTGGGATCCCAAGTCCTAGTTTAGACAGACTTCTGTCTCTGTCCATGGTTTGGGCCAACCACGTGTTTTTGGGCTGTCGGTAATTGTTATTTTTGGATTTGGTTCATTTTTTTTTCATGAACACAAAATCCATTTCTTATTTCAGTTGTTTGCGGGTGAATGTCATGTATCTAATTTTTTGCTGAATCTTTTTTATTTTGAACGCTACCGTTTGAAAGTCTGGGGTCAGAATGCTTTTTTTTGTTTTGTTTTTTTTACACATTAACATTATATTGATCAAAAGTGACAATAAAGAGATTTATAATGTTACAAAATATTTCTATTTCATTTAAATTATTTTTGAATATATTCTTCAAAGAATCAGTTTTCACAAAAAAATATTAAACAGCACAACCGTTTTTAACATTGATAGTAAAAATAAGAAGTAATGGCTGCTGAAAAAAACTGCTTTATCATCACAGGATTAAATTACATTTTAAAATACATTAAAATGTAAATTATTTTAAATTGTAATAATATTTCACAATATTTCTGTGATCAAATAAATGTAGCCTTGGTGACTTCTTTAAAAAATATTTAAAAAATATTTCTGACCCCAAATTTTTGAAAGGTAGTGGACAATGCATACATAAAATGACATAAATATAAAGTATAAAGCTCAAAGAACTGTCCTGATAATAAAGGTTAAAAAGATGAAACAGTTTTATTTGTTATTAGTATATTAATATTTCAAAAACGTCCACCAAAGAATAGTCACACCACACTTCTGATACATTTTAGACTTGATTGATAGACTTGATTGATCGTTAGACAGATACGTTTTAGATTTGGTTTTTCAAATGATTTTTCTTTTTTTTACTGAGAACACTCTTATTTGTTATTGGCCCTAATGCAGATATCCACAGCCTGTAATGGACAAGGTAAATGAGATGGCAGAAGGAATCACTGTGATTGAAGCCCCTGTGCGAAAGACTAGAGATGAAATCATGGGAAAAACAAAAAGACCTGCAGTTTCAGGTAAATGGGCTATCTTTAATGTGTGTCATTGAATTAGTGTACACAACCGTTCAAAGGTTTGGGGTTAGCAAGTTTTTTTTACAATGCTTTTAAAAGAAGTATCTTAATCAAAAGTAAAGTGAAAGTTTGATAAAAAATACACTTTTATCTGAGCTCAGATGGCTGCCCCTCTTTCCTCGAAAAAAGAGACAAATGAGAGCGGAGCTTTTCCCTTGGAAAAAAAACGCTCTCAGTGCACGCCGATTGCCCCTCGGAGGCATCGCGTGCGTGCGTTTAATAAGTGCAATAATGTTGTTTTAGATGCTGCTAATTACTATGTGCATTATTTAATATTTATATGCTGCTGTCATTCCTTTTAGTGCTATATTCTTTTAAATGAACACTGTTGCAATTTTTATTATATATATATTTTTATACTGATTTTATGGTAAGTGTTTACTTTAGTACAGTATTTATGAGCCAGTGGAACGGAATTTCGTTCATATGTGCATTCTGTATGTACAGTTGAATGACAATAAAAAAGCTACCTACCTACCTACCTAAAAAATACACTAAAAACAGAATATTGTGAAATATTATTCCGTTTCCATTTCCATTTTCTTATTATTATCAATGTTTAAAACCGGTGTGCTGCTTAATATTTTTGTGGAAAAAGTAGTATTTTTTCAGGATTCAAATAGAAAGTTCAAAGGAATACCATTTATTTAAAATATAAATATTTTGTAATTAACTGAACGTCACTTTTGATCAATTTAATGTGTCCTTACTGAATAAAAGCATTAATTTCTTTCAAAAAATAAAATCTTACTGACCCCAAATTTCTGAACAGTATAGTAATACAGAATGTTTGATCACTGATTTACACTGAGCTCTTTAACTGTATTTTGTAGCAGTGGATGCTGATGATTCCCAGAGTAAGAAGGCTAAACCCAATGATACAGATGTTAAAGCTCATGCGAAGACTGTTGGGCATTCGGCTGCCAGTACTCTCAAATCGGGCCCTCCGCCGGGGGCTCCTGCAGAACACCAGCCCTTTTTTAATCGACTCTATAAGGCAGTTGCTTGGAAGCTTGTGTCTGCTGGTGGCTTTGGCCCCAATATGGAACACTTTGAAATCTTGCGCAGTTGTGTGGAGTCATGTAAGGCCAGTCTTGCTTGTGTGTTTGTTCCACTCAAAGACATTCCTGACCTGCCTATGGGACGTACCCAGAAAGAAGGCCAGGTGTGTGAACTGCGCTGCTGCACCGTCTACATGGGTACGGGCTACGGGCGTGATGAGTGTGCCGCCAGGGCTATGGCCTCCAAGGAAGCACTCAAAGTGTTTCAAGGGCAAAAAGTGACAGTGAAAGTTTGCCGCCGCAGGTTCCAAGGACAAGACGTTGACGATTTGGTTCTGCTGGATGAACAGTCCAGGAGCCAGGTTTTCCCTCCGGCTCTCAGCTACCCCTTTCAGGAAGACCAGTAGAGCTTCATTCTGCCACAATGACATAAGGTTGTAGATTCACTGTGGCAACTGTGAAATCGTTTCCAAAGAGTTTCCTTTGTTTCAGTCATTCTCATTCAGAATAGCACTGTGGAGAAGGACTGGTAGGAATATAGTAGTTTGTAAAAGTGATCAAAAAATGAGTTTTGCGCCTTGTAAAATGCTTCCGCTGTTGCTTTAGAGTCTTGTTTGTGGTTTTGAAGTTTAGATGGTTTAGATCTTCATGGTTGTTGAACATCCATAACTGTGGTTATAGTTCAGTCTGACCTTGAAAAATGTTGGTGGTTTCAAAAGCTGCTATTTTAATTGATAAATGTCAGTTGTCGATAACTTTTGTTTTGTTTATTTCTAAAACATTACATTGAGAATATACAGTCTGCAGTTGAATCTGTGGTTGTGATTGTCTATGTCCAATATTCAAACAGATAATATTCACAAAAATAAATCTTGGATTAATACATGAATGGTAACAAAATTGTAATGTTATACTCCGTTTTGATTGTTAAAAGAAAACATTACAGTAAATAATAATACAGTAAAGAAATAAGATCTCATTGTTAGCTTAATATCTAAATTTCATGACACTGTTTTTTTTACATTTTTCCCTTGCTTCACATATATTGGATAGTTTTTATTTATTAATACATGTCATAACCACTTTCTGTGACGAGGTTTGGTAATGTTTGTTGCTGTTGTTGTGGACCTTTAGGCATATTCTTTGAATGTCAAATAAAAACTGCCATCTGTTTCAAACCAGTGTTAAATGTTTAAGCAGAAATATCAATGAAGTGTAAGTGTCTGGTTAAATGTATCTCAGTCTAATGTTAGAAAAAGCTAGCTATACTTGAGGTTTAACTTGGGTTATATTCTGATTTCATAAAAAGATGTGACGTTCTGTCTATCCGTACATTTTTGTTTTGTTTGGTAGTGACATTTAAAAAAATAAAAAATCTTGAATCTCTAGAAATCTCACACTTGATGAGGTGGTTCCAAATTGGCCACTATATGGCATTGTAATAACTACAATTGCTTTTTTTAGTTTATAACTCTGTAACTATAAGTCAAAGGATTCTAGATTTACAGTTTACCCCTAGGTGAATTGTTCACCAGTTTAAATGCCAAAACTCTTCCAAGGCTCTTGGTTTGACATCAAAGTTGGCACACATCATCCCAAGAACCTCATGACCAAAAAAAAAAATTTAAAGAAATTTCATTTATTAAAATGTTGCGAAGACATAAGCCAGTTTGGAATTGCCTATTTCCACGAATTGACCTTAAGATAATTACTTATGGATTTACACATTTTTAGCTGCATATGAAAATGTAAATGTTTAACAAGTGTCCACATATATGTTTTAATCACAGTTTTTATAGAGGTTTCTTTCTTTTTTTCCCTTCTCTTTCTGTCTAACGGTAAGTGGGAGTGATTTCCTTTCAAGTCAGTTGTCTATTTTGACAACAGTATATATTGCTGTAAACTGTTTTTATCAAACACTAACTATAAGTAAACATTCAAGATGGACTTTGCTGTAGAAATTATATCAAAGCCACATTATATTTGAAAAGATGGTTGGTCCCTAATGATTGCCATTTGCAGCTAATTGAAAATTATTTTTGTTAAAACACTTCATTTGTTCTTTTGCAGGATGTAATCTGCTTCCAGTTACAATACATATATGTGACCCTGGACCACAAAACCAGTCATAAGGGTCAATTTTTCGAAATTGAGATTTATACATCATCTGAAAGCTGAATAAATAAGCTTTCCATTGATGTATGATTTGTTAGGATAGGACAATATTTGGCAGAGATACAGCTATTTGAATATCTGGAATCTGAGGGTGCAAAAAAAATACTGAGAAAATCGCCTTTAAAGTTGTCTTATTTTTATTTTTAAACCTAATAAAAGTTACCCTTGCTGGACCTGTTTTGTCCCATGTCTCAAGAATGACTGCCCAGCGACTTAAGACTGCTTTTGTGTTCCAGGGTCACATATTATTTACTTATTTGTTTGCTTTGTTCGATCAATTCCCATTTATAGGGCATGAAAATGTTCACTCGCAACGTGATATTTTTGTAAATACTAAAGGCATATCATTAGAATCAGCCTAAATTTGTCTTGTGTAACAATTATTTGGATATATTCACTATCAATCAAAGTCATTTGAGTATAAAAGTGTTTTCATAACCTCAGTCAGTGGTCATTTTTAAATCTCTTGTAAAAGAGCTTTTCTAATTATTACCCAAAGCAAATGAGTTTTATTACACATCACACACTGCTTTGCTCATATTTACATGACATAATCCATTTGTTTCCTCTCCAGCAGCCTGAATGCAATTTCATGCAATGAAAAATCCTTATGATATCTGAATATTAAATGGCTTGAAGGTGCACAATGGTTTGATTGGTGTAATATAAAATTGGACCCATTAACTTCTATGCAGAGATGTGTTCGACTTGTTTCTCAGTGCCAGCAAGCAACAGCAGACACGTATTTCCCATCGTTCTCCACTCCTGCTGGCAATTTAAAAAGTTAACAATTGTAAATGAATCTAACAAGGAGTGAAAGCGCCCATTTGAGTGCCGGCTTTGATTGACATTTGAGAGAATTTGGGTGTGTTTTTCTGCTTGGCTGCAAGCTGGACTCATCCTCTCAGGCAGAGCTAATCATGGGACAGCCTGTACTAACTGCACTTTTCCTCATTCTCTCCTATGAGTCAGAGTTTGTTTTTGTAATACAGGAATGTCACATATTTTGAACCCTTGTTACATCTAAGCTGTTGACATCATGCATGCGGATGGAATGAGATGTCAGACACATTGAAGAGAATTACAAGGAACTGAAAACTTTTATAAAAACACATTCCCTGAAGCTCCTTCATTATATTGTTGTAATGATGGAGTTTCAGGGAATGATTTTCTGTTTCTTTTAATTCTCTTAAATTTGTCTCACAACTCATTCCAGTTACTACATTGAAAAGAAGACTTGGAATGCTAAAGTAATTTCAGAAAGAATAGATTAAATACACAAATTTGACATTGTTTTCGTCTTGATATCTTGTAATATCTAAGTGAACAGTGTAAACGTCTAGTATGCATACTCCTAATTATGTATTTGTGTTACAACCAGCAATAGCAGTATGTTTATCATAATTTAACTTGTTTTCATCAGTTTAAATGATGCATCTTAGAATCTTTTAACATTTTACAATATGTTTAGTAATTTCTATTTCATTTTGAATGTTCAGTTGCTTGATTTGAATTCAGTTTTCTTAATCTTCAAAGTGGTTGAAAAACAGTGCATTTTTATTATTTTTTTACTGCAGGTTGCCACTTTGATATTACTTGAAGGCAGCAATTAAACTTAAGCATTTCTTTATTTTGGTAAGTAGCTTTTTTTTCTTTTTTCTTTTACAGTGCAGAATATTTATATGCCACAACAAAACATGTATTATACTAATTAGAGGAAACACACAGACTGCCTTAGAAAACAAAAGTCCACACAATTTATTCAAATTTAATTACACGTCAGGAGCAGCAAATAATGAAACAATCTTTCAAATTCATCTGTTCTTCTCATAGCACTTCGTAATCATAAAAATAGAAATCACGTAATGTATAAATATCTGTAATATCATGTGTATATTTCCAATTCACAATCCATTTACAAACATTTCAGCAAAAAGTAATTGCAAAACGCTCCACGCGGACAGTCACACATTTTGCCGATTCTTGATCCTTTCCTGATGGCGCATTGCTCCCCGACGTCGCACTGATGTGAAAGCAAAGTGTAAATGTTAAATAACACACTGTCAGCGTTTTGTTAATAGTAAATGTAAATAGTAAATGTGTGATTTCAATCTAGGCATTTCAGTATTTTACACTATTTTAAATGAAACAAACAAATCTGTTTTGTGCTACTCACTGTAGGAACGCGCCCAAACTTCTTTTCCCAAAGTGAGATGCGTTTACTCTGCAGTTTCTCCAGAACGTCATGTAAAGCCCCGAGCTGTGAACATGTTCACGTCAACTAAGTAAGTATCATTAAAATCTTTTTAAAGAAGGGAACATCATTTGTTTTCTATGCGTCGAGAATTACGCAATACTTACGAGCTGCTTCTCGTTGGTCAGATTCGGGTCCTTTGGGTAAAACTCTCTCAGAGCTCTTGTTTCTAAGTCGGATTCGTTGTCAAAGTCCATTTCGGCACCCTGAATGCAAGACACCAGCACAGCGCATGCCATCGCTGTGGTCCAGAGTTTGGAGCTCTCCATGGTCACAGACAGCCAAGACTGAACGCGTCCTCCGCACTGAGATTCAAGTGAACACTCGCTTCCCGCGGTCCAATCACCTTATATCTGCTCCACTGAAACACCACTCACTTCGGTCCTCTTTTGCTCCACCTTACGCATTGATTTTTGTCCATGCGTAATAAGGACGACGACGATGACTCATTGCGTAAAGCTGGCGAGTTTATGTGCAAAACAAGACAGAAAGACGTCTGAAGGGACGAAAACATGTCTTAGGCTGGAAATTATTATATATGTAATTCTGCTTTTTGATTGTTTTAGCAGATGTTTTGTAGTCACGTTGGTTACATAAAAAAATACCTGTATGAAATTCCAGATTCTACTTTGGAAATGGGGAGATGAGGCTAGTTGTAACTGTTTATATCTGTTTACATATATTTGAACCTTTTCTACTACATTTAAATGGCAAAATTATAAAACACATACACAAACATAAATATGAAACCACTATAGGCTGGTTTTCTGGTCTTAGCGGATTTTAGCTGGTCTCTCCGAAAAGTACTGGGAGAACAAGTATATGGCTGGATCTGGTTTAGGTATTTTCAACATACACAAAAAATCTATGCTAATGTAATTTTACAGTGTTCGACCAACAGCTTTAGTAAAGTATTATGGGAATAAGTTCAATTAATATATTAAATTATTAGAATCCAACATAAAAAAAGCATTAAAAAAGCACTGTGTCATATAATTCCCCATGTGACAACTTGCCCTACTCTGCCATTAATGTAGCCATTTTTAATATATTTTTAAAAGAATTCCAATGACAAATTATTTGAAAGAGGCCCACTTTATCTGTATTCACATAAGAGAAACAGTGGACTGAGGGCATATAAGTTTAGCATGAGCATAATGCTTATTTTCTGTAAAGGAAGAATGTACACATTGTGATAAAGACGGTGAAGCTTAAGTGTCCCTCTATACCAGCTGGTGTACTTGCATTCATCTCAAGTTTGTCAGCTTTTAGTGTAGCAGGCACAGCCTTTATTGAACGTCCAAAGGAACATCAGTTACTTGCCAAAAAGAAAACCTGCAAAAGGCTATTTTTCTTAAATACAATGTCCTATGCACAAGAATGGAGCTAGTTAATTCATTTTCAATGGCCAATAAATTCATTTAGATGGCTGCTGTAGAAGATGCTTGTCCATTTTTGTTGATTAATCCTATTTTAGGCACAGAACGTGTTATTTTGTTGTTTCCTGCTGATTAATGCAAAGCCAAGCCTCACTTTGATCCGGTCTTAGTTGCTTCATGAAGATACTTTGTCGGTTAGAGGCAGGAATCAAACCAGGTCCGTCTGACTGCTCTGTGGGCTGCATGAGTCATATCTTTCCAATTACCACTTGTATTATTGCCTGTCAGAAACTTTTCCCTCAGCACGGTTACCTGTTTATTAATACGACCACTGTCGGGGTAGTTTTGCTCACCACTCACGTCAAATGAGCTCTATTTTCATCTTCTTCCAAGAAAAAATATTCAATTTTGTGCAGGCAGATAGTTCATATACATAAGGACGCATGTCAATGGTTTAACACCAGCAAAATATTTTGCTTTTCACAGTCATTCTTCGCATAACATTTCTCCACACTGCTACAAATAAGGTCCTGAGGGTGTCATTCCTGTCAAAACAGTGTAGAACCATTTTTGAAAAGATGATTACTGGATAGGACAGGATTGCCATAGGGTGTCAAATCCAGACCAAGTGTGAGAATGGCTGAAAGGAGCATAGCCTAAAATACACACTGGCACTTGCAGTAAACTGCACATAAGCATTGCTACTGTTGTGCATGCAGACTTCAGTCACAATTTGACTTGACAGTTTGTAAATGGTAGTTTGCTGTAATCTTTCAATGTGGCGTAGGCTTGCCACCCTCTAATAAGGTTTGGCTCTGATTTAAGTTGAGGGAATAATATATCTCTTGCCAAACAGCCACAACAAAGGAAGTCTGACATCTTTTAATAATAAACTCTCACCTTTAAATTCCCATTAAGATTATTGGCCTCTAGAAAAAAAAGCTTCCTGAGCCACTGAAGGAGGTTGTTTGTATATGCAGTGAAGAGGAAGATGGGCTTTGGGACGATGCAGGAGTGTTGTGTGGGAGAGATCGGAATTCATTATCTTCCGGACTTATCTAAGTATTCTTCCGAACTCTAAGATCCTGGCACATTTGTTTTGCTTCAAAGATGTTTGTTTTTCTCCTTTGGCTGGCATGTCAATGACCTCCCACCCTTTTACTTTACTTTATGAATCCTTCTGAGAGAGTCAAATTACTTGAGCCGGAAAGACCCTGCGTTGGAATTGATTTTGTGTGGGTGTGTGATTTCCCTCTTCCCTCAGGTGATCAAGTTAAGTTCATTACAGCCTTATTGCCTCTCTAATGTTGAAAAATTATAAGTGAATTAAGACCTGACATACTTGTGTCACATCAGCTTGGTGGATTCAAGTCACATTTACCTACCACGATAGTTTGTTCATAAGACTCTCCAGCCAGTCATCAGCAGTTGTTATGATGATCTGAATGCTTAAAAATAGATTGGAAGAAGAACAAAAAGGAATAAAAATAGTACTATATCATAACATAGGTCTGTGCATTAATAGTGGTGATTTTTCAGTGATGCTTTCTTCAGGTTGCATCATTACGCCAGTAGGTGGCGACAAGTGTTTATATAAGTAAGTCATTGAATCACTCATTCAACCAATTCATTCAAAACACTGATTTAATCAGGAATGAAAGAATTGATTGGGCCTGTTTCAGGCTGAGTGTATCCCACCATTCATTACATTCAGGAACTCATGTGAAAATTTTGAAATTTTGAGATTTCTAGTGTCAGTTGGTAGTAAAACATTTTATTGGTGCAGAGATGAGTATGTGTCTAATGTCTGCAACTTAAAAAAAATTTTTTTTTACTTAATTAGAAGCATCACATTTACTAAATTGTGTTACATAGGGACTACTGAACAGATATTTAGAAGTTTATTTTAAAGTAATGAAAATCAAAATATCTAAATAACGCTCTGTAAAAACTTTACTTGCAATTTTACAACACTATGATGTAAGTGGGTCCCATTGGATAATCAAAAGTTCTGTGTACACTTACGATCTGTGTACACCAATTGAATATATGGGAAATACATCGTGTAAGTAAACAACTGGTCAAGTGCAAGGACTGCAAGTATAAGTATTGGGATAGGCCCTCTGTCTTTATGAGTGAATAATTGAATCATTCCCTGAACAAGCCACCCAGTAACGAAACACCACTGTGTAACCACTACTCCTGTAATATTGCTTAATCAAACCTGGATTATAAATGATAATAAAAAATGCAGTTTCAGAGCTTCAGCATAGCAACAGGGGGCTCGATAACCCAGAGAGAGGAAAGATATGCATCTGAATTGTCAATTACTCGGAGGTCCCTTGTTAGTGCCAGACCCTCATTTGTCAACACACAATACAGACTCCCCATTATGTCAGAGGGAGGGAGTCAACACTCGGATCCAAAACACAAGCCAAACAGTTGCGCTTCAGACAGCCTTCAGATCCTAAAACCCCCAAAATGGAGCCGATAAATGGGACTCAAGTCAGTTAATCAAGCTGTGAAGTGGCCAGTGGGTAATGTTAGATGTCAGCATGGTGAGAGACACAGAATCAGGTCACTTCATCGTGCAGCAAAGATTATCTCATGCGTCAGTGAGGGCCACACTCCAGTCCACTGATTGCATCAGTCATTAGGCTAACAGAAGAAGCTTTGCCTGTTAGTGTGTTTCCTTAACAGATGCATCCATCACTGTCCTGGGCATCCTACAAGATGATTCCCTCAATATCTTTCAAAGAAGAGTGTTGTACTCAGGATTAGAAACACTATAGCTATTATTATGCAAGCTGTAGTTACAGCAGCAAGAGACTATTTGTGCTGGAACTGACCTTTATCACCTCTATCAGAAACACTCTCTAGAAAGCAAATGAGATGGTCAAGCACAAAGCAAAAGAGCAATTTGAGTGTTTCAGGGTCTAGATGAGGCAAAGAATGATAAATAAGAGCCAAACAAGAGGAGCAGATGTGAAGGAGCTTGTTTGATTGCAAAGTCTGTATTTGGCCTGTCATACCTAAGGAGAAGATTAAAGGGAAAAAGTACACAGCAAAGCAAAGGGTACGATATGTTTCTTTAAATAACACAGTGCAACATTCTGTTCCTGCAGATTTGGTGGGGGATCTTGAGCTCTTATGTAATCATTTGTCTTTTCATATTTTTTTCATGTTTTCTGTTTAAGTTGATGAATAATTTAACCCTTCCATTTGCTTCTGATGCATCAGAACAGCAGTGTAGCCCTTGAAGAATGAACAAGCATTGTTGATTTTAATGGGACTGACATTTGTCTTGCTTTGTTCTGACGTTGTCACATGCATATTGCACTGGTTTTATTTGTTCTACGTAATTGTCTTCATTTAAGTTCAAAAACAGAAAGTGAAAGCTTTTCTACATACACTCTTTTCTGCTTGGGGCAAAAAGCATCAGTGATATATTCACAAAATTGTTAGAAAGGCTGTCTGCACATACCAGGGTCCGCAGTCTGAGTTGCTGTGCGTCATTGTGAGGTAATTAGGGGTCTCTGAAAAATCTGCCTCTACTGCCTCTTCCCTGCTTACAATGCTTTATTTGTTCTGATGAGGAGTTGCTTATCTTTGTAATTGCACTGTATAGCTTTCGTGTGTTGCCATTAAGCTTTATAATATTGCTTAACGACTCCACTTCCATTCCACCCACTCTCTTCAAATCCATTTTTAGACAAAAGCTTCGCATCTTTAAGCGAACGCCAGCATAACAGAATGAAGCGGGATGAGGAGGATAGAAAATGCCAAGGAAGAACTCTGGGTGACTTTTATGGCAAATATTAATAGAGGAATTCTCCTCTCCAAGGAAACTGCTGTGTCAGAGACCTTTTAAAACTCAAAATTGCTTGAAAATTAAACTATATAATCACTAGAGCTGATAATTTTATAATAACAATTACTATAATCATTTACATTTCTATAAAGACCTTTTAAAAAACAAACTTGCTTAAAATATGTATGCATGTGTTACTTTCATATTATATTCAATTGCACCATATACATATATATAAATGTATTTATAAATGTGTGCGCGCACACACACATTTATAAATAAATGTAGATTTTTATTTAGTGTGTGTTTGTTTTATAGAATTTTATAATAATAATTCTATTTATAAAAATACTTGTATTATTATAATCATTTACATTTACATAAAGACTTTTAAAAACAAACTTGCTTAAACATCAAACTGAAAGAATCACTTGCTCATATAGAATTTTATAATAATAATTCTATATATGTATATACACACACACACACACACACACACACAGACTTACATATATTTATAGACATTTTAAACATAATATGAAAGTAACATACATATATAAAATGATATAATATTAACATTTTATATTGTAAATATTAATGTGTGTTTGTTTATAAATAATATATAAGTTTCCCTCCCATCAAATGCATTAAATTAATAATCAACAACAGGTTCTTTGACCAGCCAACTCCTGTGGACGGGGGAGAAGTTACATAAGAACACCTGTCTTGTATAGTCTGTGGTGTATTCATTACCTTAAATAAACACTTTGAGTAAAACAGCAGTGTAACGTTTTAAATGTTCAGTCCATATGATATTCTCTCAGACAGAGCCAGTGCCCCTCAGAAGCCTCTTCTGAAAGCAAAGTTCCTGTCGTCTTCACAGCAGCCTGGAAGAAATCAGGACAGGTTTGGGTGGCTTGTCACAGAGGGAAGATGATCTGCAGGATACAAAGGGGACAAAATGATGAGTGTCAGCCGAGCAGCCATTAGATGGACTGCAAGTATCTCTCTAAGTGTCTCAAAGAAGCTGTTTATTAACCCACCACACAAGTGTCAGGTCAAGCAGCATCCTCTCCAGCACTAAATTGAGTTTCCATCAACCAATGAGCATTTATTTGAAAAACAAGCACTTTTTCATTTTGCCAGCCTCCACCAGCTCCACAGAAGCATAATTACACAGCATAAAAAATTTAAGAAATGAGCAGCTAATTATTGCAGACTTAATGACTCACTCAGTCTCTCACTAACTGCTTCCCTCCTCTGAGGTCTGATAGAGCCATGGCAAGAGATGGCTTCACTTCTGACGAGGACAGCGGTGTTATGTTATCTTTCCTGCTGGAATGTCTCGCTTCTGATGTTTGCAATTTCATAATGATACGTTTTATGGAATTCTGAGCCGGATATCAGATCTCGGCTGTATTTGCTTTTCACCCATTTAATAATAACATTCAGGGGATTGAGAAAATTCGAAAATGTGGATTATTTGAATACAGTTCCTTTGCTCAAACATAAAGAGTCAGACAAAAATCTCATTATTTTCTTAATGTATAAAGGAGACTCTATAATATCTTTGTTTTTTAAATTATTGTTGAGCATTTGAAACATTATTAATCTGACCTGGTAAAATGGATTATACATGAAATAAAAGAAGTAAGGGTAGACTCGATGTTGACAATAAGTAAACAAACACTGCCCTCTAGTGCTCAATGAAAATAATGAATACAAATGAAAAATGATACTTGATTTTTGATTTATTATGAGGGCAAACTAATTCACTAAATGTTATTTAACATGAATTATGCAATGAGGGAAACAATATTTTGAAAAAAGACATATATAAGGAAAAGGTATACACACACACACACACACACACACACACATATATATATATATATATATATATATATATA
>NW_015625591.1:864709-868407 GCF_001515625.1 Sinocyclocheilus rhinocerous | reverse complement strand
ATATGTTCACACGTTACAGACAACTAATAAAGTTTTTCTTCAAATGAGACATTAATATTTTTTTTTTCTTGGATTGCAATATATAGAAAGCAAATATATTTTTACATTTTATTTTTACATTTATATTTTACATATAATATATATATATATATATATGTGTGTGTGTGTAAAATGTAAAATCATAGCAACTAGTAAAAATGGATTATAGGACAATAGGAAATCGATCGTAGAAAATTGGACTGTTATGGCTTCAAATAGAAGGGTAAAATATCTCTTCTCTATCAGAGATACTGCACAAAACAGAGACAGATCCTCATTAAATAGAGGTGATCAAAGTCTAGCCATTGGGGGAAAAAAACTGACAAGCATGGCTTCAAAAAGAAGAAAGGGTCAGTGAGGTTGATACAGAGAGCACACATTCTCCTACTTCCATATATTTCATTACACAAGAATGAAATACTTTGAAAAACTTTCCCACTTCATTCCACATGTCAGAAAACCATCAGAAAAAGATCAAATGCAGATGTTACCGAGGGTGGCCAGTCATCAAGCATCTGTCACAGCAGGACTCAAATGAGCTGAACACCCTCAGAAACCAATTACTGCTATGATCTTCATTTTCAACAGTTATTTGTACCAGAATATTTTCAATTATCTGTAACAGAATGTTCATTACTATCTTGTTGAAATTTTATTTTAATTACATTTATTATCCATGTATGCATGTATTATTATATTTTAATTACATTTATTATGCATGTATGCATGCATTATTATATTTTAATTACATTTATTATGCATGTATGCATGTATTATTATATTTTAATTACATTTATTATTACCAATACTGGCAACTCATTCGATTTTTTTTTTGCTCTGTCACAGTTTTTATTGTGTGCACTAATATTTGGACAATATTGTGTTTAAAGCAATCACACCAGAAAATGATGTTGAAATTAAATGGAACAGTGATTAAATAGTTAATGCACTAAATATGGATTGTTCATCAGTATGAATATATTTTGTAAAGAATCATGATTTAAACTGCAGTAGCTGAATGAATAGTAAGTTACCACTCATAATTTATTGTCCAACTAACTAAAACAAAGAAAAGAAAAGCATTTAATTTGTTTCTTCTCAATAAAGAATGTAAAATAAAAGAAGTGTTGGCATGCCACAGCTGAAATCCTTTTGCTTTGATGAAGTAGTTGAAATTAAATGGAACAGTGATTAAATAGTTAATGCACTAAATATGGATTGTTCATCAGTATGAATATATTTTGTAAAGAATCATGATTTAAACTGCAGTAGCTGAATGAATAGTAAGTTACCACTCATAATTTATTGTCCAACTAACTAAAACAAAGAAAAGAAAAGCATTTAATTTGTTTCTTCTCAATAAAGAATGTAAAATAAAAGAAGTGTTAGCATGCCACAGCTGAAATCCTTTTGCTTTGATGAAGTAGTGTGCAAAGAACCCAAACGCTCCCAATTCTCAGCTGATGCAATGTATTATAAATATTGTTGACTTCTCAAAGAATGTACTTTTGCTATGTTCTTGTTTGCAATCTTTTTCATGCTGTATTAAACAGCCTGTGGAAAGTGACTTAAGAAATTGTGTAGTGATGGAAATATTGATGCCGAGGTCTAGTAAATCCCTTTCCAGCTGTCACAATCCCTGCCTGTGTTCTGTGTCTCTAGTGTTGTTCACCTCATGTTTCCCTGCCAGGCTGCCACCTTGTTAGTTGCCATGGACACTGATTAACCACGCCCCCTTGTTACCTTGTTTGCCCCTGTGTATAAAGCTGTGTGTCTCTCAGTCTGTCCTTGTCATTCGTTGTGGATGTGTTACCCCAATTTCCTTCGTGGTTTCTTTGTACATTGTTTTCCCTGCTTGGTTTTGTTTGGACTGATTACCTGTGTTTTGACCCTTGCCTGTGTTTTGGATTGTGTTCTTGGATTACCCTTTGAATAAACTGCTGCATTTGGATCCCTGCTCTTTGCCCAATCATAACACCAGCTCACAGGTAGTTTAATAATATTACAGACATATTTTCCAACACTGAAGCGTCTGTCATAATAAAGTGATGAAAAAATTGCTAAATATTTTAATCACTTTTAATAACATATTGCAAACATGCCTCTCTAAAGGCATTAACTGTATTGCTCTGAGCGTTTAATCAGATTGCCAGAAATGTTATGAGCCACAAACATGCTAAAAACAAGTAATCACCCTGGTCATTATGGGTTAAACAACGTAATTAGCAAGTCAGAGTAAATCAAATCAAGTCTCACTGTTTTTCTTAAATGTCTTATACTGTGCAATCAAACTTTAAATGTACTGTAAATTAATAAAATGCATTTTCAAAGTACGATTTTTGGGCACAACAACCGTCATTGTTCAGTGAATAAAACATACCTTTAAATATATCAAAAGCATATATTAATGTCAAGTCCTGGGAAAAAAATCCTTTACAGGCATGAAAACTGAGGTACAAAACAACATAACTGTGCAGAGAGTGTATTACACCGTAATATCATTCAGTGAAACACTGGGACAATGAATAATTCAGTGGTTTGGCTCATGATCAACAGGTTAAACATATTTATTTAAGGATCATTAAAGTGTCAGAGTCTGTGTGTATAACGGACACCTAAATAATGCACCACTGTATCTTGAGGGGACAGTAAACTGACCGATTTCAAGAAATGGAGCAGAAAGTTGCACTCTCAACTACCAATATATTGACTGTGCGCTTTCTCCAGGGAAACATTCACGCTGCAGTCTTGTTACAGAGCCTCATGCAAGTCATGCATAAATGACAACATCCAGCATTGATGAATAGCTTAAAATCTTTAACCATTCATCAGCACGAAGTGTCTAAGAAAGGTTCAAATAAAGGTAGACCATTTTACTTTCAATTTCACAGTGAGTCATAACAACTATATTTAGTTTATTCATTGAATTTTTTAAGTATTACTGTTTGTTTGCTCGAATATCCCCAAGCACCACATTTAACATGTTGTATTCTGAGCTTAATTGTGACAGGTGTCAGCAGAGAAAAAGTATTTTGTATATTTCAGCAGGATGATGTAAGAAATAGGAAAGTCTCAGATGGTATACCATCTTATATCTGGAATGTTATACCTGCCTAAAAATAAGCTTTTATGGTACCTCAGAGGGCATTGTTGTTTCTCTAGATCAATTGGGACAGGGCCTAAATCGCACCGAGTAACTACATTGAACCCCTGGGTTTTACCATGACTGACTTTAATCAAGAGAGACTAAACACAAACATTAAGGCCTGGATGAACTGAAATTCTGTGAACATTGCACTGACTGTACTAACATCATTTTATTGTCTTGGCAGAAAGCATTCACGAATACCATCACTATTACTCCCAAAGGCAATGAAAACACGGGGTCTTTAAATTAGTAATTTTCTAGTTCATTGACTTTAAACATCTGATGTGCATCTGTAGCCAGTGATTCACATTTTGCAATTCTGCACTTTATACTTCTCATTTTCTGTAGACTAAATTATTGCATTGGGTTGCATGTTCCAGTCTAGCTCACAGTGAGAATCCAAATTACATTGCCCATAATGCATTTGGCCTGCCAATTTGTATAGCCCCACCCCTGAAGAGAAACACCTCTGTAGCCATATATATATATATATATATATATATATATATGT
>NW_015625591.1:847142-864477 GCF_001515625.1 Sinocyclocheilus rhinocerous | reverse complement strand
ATCTGGAATCTGAGGGTGCAAAAAAATAAATATTGAGAAAATCGCCTTTAAAGTTGCCCAAATGAAGTCCTTAGCAACGCATATTACTAATGATAATAAATTTTTGATATATTTACGGTAGGAAATTTGCAAAATAACTTCATGGAACATGATTTTTACTTAATATCCTAATGATTTTTGGCATAAAAGAAAAATAATAATTTTGACCCATACAATGTATTGTTGGCTATACATATATGTGACCCTGCCTGTGAAAACCCAGCTAAAGTCATGTTTTTGTGATTTACTGTTTTCTACATAAAATCATCCTTCATAAAGATGTAGGACATTCTGTGAAAATATTTATATCTTTAATATTGACTAAGGCCATGTCAAAGATTGAAATCATAGTGAAATTAATGGTTTAAATCAAACTTTGATGCTTGTTATTTCAGAATTAGATTTTGAGACTTTAGCCTGGATTTCACAGACAGGGTCACATATATGAATATTGTCATAATAGAGTGGTGTGTCTGGTATTGTAATTAATTGGTGTAAAAGGTTTCGGTGTGCTGGAACTCACATAACCACTAAAAACTAAAAAAATATCTAGTTTGTAGTACATCTCTCTAATATATATGGGTAAGAGTCACTATGGAGGAAAAGTACCATCTATTTTCATTCTCAATGTGTAATCCAGCTGCTTGTGACAGATGTTCAGTTTGAATATTTGCTGAAACTTTTTTTTTATTTTATTTTTTTAAATATGATATTTTCCACCAGAAACTACTAAGCTATTTCAGAATTGGTAATTATAGTCTTTTAGTAAATATAGTCTTAAAGTTTTTTGTTAAGGGTGTATTAAACATGCATAATTCATGAAGACAATAAAATGTGCTGAATAATAACTATGTTTATTGATAACACAAGACAAACATTAAAAATATAAATGAATAAACACATTAAACCCATGCTTTGCTATTGCTTGTCATGCTGCGTTTTGATGAATGCTTGTCATAGACCTTGTACAAGTGATTCAGAAAACAAATTTCCACGTGCTGCCTCTTTCAGGTGCATGACTTTACAGCTTCAAGAAAGGATTATGGATTTGCTGCTTTTTTAATGACTCAGATGCATTTTAGGAGAAATGAGTTACAGTTAGATCCTCTGACACATTCACACAGTTTCCCAAAGCGTGGGCCCAGTCTCATGGCGCAGCGGGAGCCCACAGCACACTGAAGAGAGAGAAAGAATGATTAGATCTGAAGATCATAATCAAGTTTGTTTTGAAGGAAACTTTTAATAACTTCTAATATGAAAACCATGAAGATAACAAGGAGATGGAGCAAAATTTACCTGTGGAATGCCACGTTTTTCTGAAGATGGTAAATGAGGCTGATATCTTCCCAAAAGTGCTGTCATAGCCTCAACCTATGTAAAAACATAAGTATCCATAAGCAACCGAATGAGATATGAATGAAAGTAGTGAAAATGTAGCCAAAATATAAACACATTAACTTAACACATAATATAAACACAAAATGGCTCTTCACCAACCAATTATTCAGTCTTTGGTTCACAGATAATAACTGACCACACGTTTCACTATATAAAAATACGCTACAAAGAAAAACAAACAGATAGCTATAAAAAGGCGTTTTACCTACTCACCAATTCGTTCTCCATTTCCTGCTGGGACAGTTGTGTGTCTGTGAGTTCCTGGGATGTTTGTCCGGAGCACAGGACGGTAAAGAGCACGACTATGGTCAGTATCTCTGAGCTCGTCATGGTCCTGACTCCTGAGTCCAGTCAGCTGCCCGGGCCGGGTCACAGTCACAGCACACTGAGCTGTGGAGGGTCGGGTAACTTAGTAAACACGGGCTACTTAACAGTTCACTGGCTGTTTTATAAACTGATATGCCCCGCCCTGACTACGGTTAACGGCTTATATTGGGTCAGCTGTTGGTCAAAGGATATTTATTTTGCTGACGCTGAGATTGGAGCACAAACAAGCAGTTTATTGCATGTTCAATAGGTAATTCTCCTGCCTGCTCTCATATAATGTAGCCTACCTTTGACGGCATACTGCAGCTGTAGATGTAGTACTACTAATAATAGAATAGAATAGAACAGAATAGTGCAAAGCAAAATAATATTTCATGTTTTATATAAGGAAAAAGGGGGGGAAAAAAAGCAATATTCTCATATTGACATTTAGCCTATATTGACAAGACTTACCCCTAGCATCCATCTGATACAATATCGTGATTTAGCCTATTTGTTGAAGTTAAAAGAAGCTCACACTGGTGCCGGATCGTTAGGTATATAGGCTATTTGTGTTGACATTAAATCCTTTTTGGAATTTCACAGCCTTCATCCTGCTGTGTAACTTCTGAAACAAAACAGCTTTTTATAGGCTACTTTTATTATTATTATTTCTGCCGTTTGTATGAGCTTTCTTATTTGAGAAGACTCGTGGAATAGAGAGAGAGAGAGAGAGAGAGAGTTAGGCTATATATAGAGAGAGAGGTAAATAACAATTTATAACACAGTGAACTAGTGAAAACAGTGAACTGATCAAAATGTCATAAAAGTATGAACGTATAAATAAAGTTTGAAACAATAGGAAATTAAATTGTTATTTTTGTTGTAAGTTGCATCCGTGTGGATCAGTTCTGTAGCTCCTCGATTAGCAAAGACATTTCCTCTTGTTTTATATTTGTTTATTAACAGACAGAAGTAGTGTCAATAAAATATGACAACACTTAACTATTGATTAATTTTGTGATTCAAAAAGTTACAATTAAATAAAACGACAACTTAAATTTAAATATAATATTTTGTACATGTTTATTTTATTAAGTTAAATTATTTTTAATAAAACTTATTTAAAATACAAATATTATATTATAAAAGACAAATTCTTAGTTATACCAGGCCCCTTGGAAGTTTGCTGAGGCCCTCTGCTGGAGAATCACAAAGTGCTGTGGCAGACTATGAGCAATGTGGGCAGTAGAGGGCGCTGCAGTCACAGTTAAAAGTTTTGAACCGATATTCTTGAAATGGGTGTTTCCTGAAACGCATACTTCAGGATTTAGGAAGGAACACGCCTATGACATCAGTGGGTTTTCAAGAAAAAAAGTCGCTGAAACTGTGCAGCAAAGTAAGAAGGGGGCCAGAGGTGCCTTCTCGAGGTCTAAATATAAATCCTAAAGGACTCAGATCTGCATCGAGAACTCACAAGGGAAATAGGACTTGTAAACTTTTTGAGAAGACATGTCAACTTCGGACGAGACAGACGGTTTCCGACCTAGATATGGGTGTAAGTATTAATGCGTTTTCTTCAGGCGTTCTCCTGAAACGTGATGCTCAGTGTGTTACAAGAAAGCTATTCATTTCAATGAATGCAACTGCTTTAATCCAAAGAGAGTGTTATTCTGTTGATTTTGTTGTTTTTATCCAATTGCCCATTCTTTTAATGCTCAAGTTTGCATCGGCATGGTTTACAACTTCCGCATTTATAATACTGTATGTGCGGGGCACAACTGAGCGGGATCACCTGGACAACTTTTTTGAACAATCAAGCGTCTTGTTTTCACTGTAATTTTACATAAAGCATCAACATCCTCACTCTTTCTCTCTGCTGAACCGCAGTACTAATCAAGATTACATAAACTGCGCATCAAACGACTGTGCAACATACTGTCTGCATGTCTGTAAACTAGACAAGATCGTTGGAGAAACATTTTTGTCAAGTAGCCAGATCTAGCCCACAATGAAGCTCTCTCTCACTCACCTAACGTTAGAAGTGTTGCGTGTCTTTATTATAAGCAGAAAACTAATCACCAAACGCCCAAATGAAGGTCAAACGTCCCTCCCAGTGACTCCAAAAAAGCCTCTGTGTATCGCGTACTGCTATTTATTCTTTGCTACTATACTGCTATTTATATCTACCAAACTGACTTTTTATGGAGAGTTACTTTGCTACTGTGAAGGCGGTTAACTGTTTCTGGTACTAATACAGTTTCAATGATCTATTTTACTAGGAGACAGCTGCCAGACCACTCAATTTTCTAAGCTTGAAATATAAAGTATGCCACTTTAGTGCAGAGAATTGTGATTCATCCCAGTAAACTGAATCTTCTAAATCAATTCACTAAAAGATTCACTTAGATTGTCTCGCTGACTCGTTCAGTGGCGCTTTCAGCAAGTTGCATCGTTAAAGGGGTCATATGATGCGATTTAAATTTTTCCTTTCTCTTTGGAGTGTTACAAGCTCTTGGTGCATAAAGAAGATCTGTAAAGTTGCAAAGACTAAAGTCTCAAATCCAAAGAGATATTCTTTATAAAAGTTAAGAGTCAGCCACACCTACCTAAATCGGCTCGTTCGAACTCACGCCCCCACATACCTACCTCACTATGTGGGAAGATTTGCATAACGCCGCCCAAATGTTCACGCAAAGAAAGAAGGCCGTAACTTTTATTCTCGCTGTAGTATTGTTGTTGCCGCCATGTTGTGAAGACGCTTTTGAGAGAGGCGGGGCATAGAGGACCTACAATAATGTACAGTATTCGAAAAATAATGTGTTTTTTGAACATTAAAGCATGTCAACATATTCTGTTTCATATAAAGATTCATATAAATCTTTAAAAAAAGACTTAATTAGAAGCACCACAAAATTAAATTGTCATCTGTTATAGAGACACTGAACAGACATTTAGAAGTTGATTTTAAAATGCAAAGTATTGAAAATAAAAATAAAGCTCTGTAAACTCTTGCATTTTTACAACACTATAAGTGTGTCCTATCAGGTAATGAAACGTTCTACACACACTTGTTGTCTTCCTGCTCACTTGAACACTTGGACCAAATACAGGAAATACGTCATATAATTAGTCAAGTGGTCACGTGCAAAGACCGCAAGTGCGGGTATTTGGACAAGGCAAAGGTTTTAAACTGCACAAGTTTAATCAAACCATACAATCAAAATGACAGTCTAAGTAAATAGTTTAATGAGTAAGTCACAGATTTTCAACCAGCTTTGTATTGTTACAATCTTAATAGTATATGCCTGTAGTAGTATATGTACATGAATAAGATGTACTTTTACTCCGTGTTAACTGCACTTGGATATCCCCATTTATTTACCAGTAAAAGTTCGCTTGATGATGTCGTTGATGTTGTATCCCGCTCACATTAAGCCTAGTGCATTATGGATGTTGAAGGTTTCCAACTGTTTTGGAAATGTCACATCCCTTTTTCTGTTTTCTCTAGTCATGTCACCAGCAGTGATTTACCCCTTTAAGTAATGTTTTTAGGTGACTCTAATTCTGGATGGTTATCAGTAACTTTTACACATTCAGAATTATTCCGTCCCGTCTTTGCTTCTTTGCAGGATTGACTTGCATGACAAACTAACCAAACATTGTTGTTGTTAATGTAGGTGTTCTGGATAACTCTATCTGTTTACATACTGTGTCACACTCTAATTCAGACTGAGAGATGGAAATGAATGATAATGATTTGTTCAGAAACAGATTGTTTCACAAATGAAATGGCATATTTCTCTTATGTTTTAAAACTAGTTATTACTTACAAGAAGGGTAATGTAGGTTTGAAACCGAAATCTTTTGTAACATTATAAATGTCTTTACTGTCACTTTTGATCAATTTAATGGGTTTTTGCTGAATGGGAATCTTGTTGACCTCAAACCTTTGAATGGTAGTGTGTCAAACCCATCTCCGTATCTCCAGCTCTCTGAAGTGTGTGTTTTAATCTCACGTCTTGTATATCTTGCCCCTCTCATTTTAGCTGTTCTGGATGGCATCGAGCGGCTCACTGCTGAGGAGATGGATGAGCGGCGTCAACAGAACATGGCCTATGAATACCTGTGCCATTTGGAAGAGGCTAAACGGTAAGAGACCAATTCTCCATTTCAGCCTCTCGGCAGTTAAGTTAATTCATGATGGTTAACACAGAGTGTTTCGCTTAAAATAGCAGTTTAGCTTTCAGTTGGTGGTTGTTTAATGTCTCTGTGACGAATACTTGTCACCTGATTGTGGGTGTCTTCACTGCATGTCCCAGCAAGACCCACTACAGTGAATTTCTCAATAACCCAGACTCTCCATGAAGCTCTGAATTCTTATTTCAGTCTATGGCTTAAACTTTAAAGAGATAGTTCAGCCCAAAAATTCTGTCGTCATTTACTCACCCATTCCAAACCTAAATGACTTTCTGCGGATCATAGAAGAAGATATTTTGAAGAATATTTCAGCTGTTGTTGTCCACACAGTGAAAGACAATGGGGTCCAAAACTTCATTGGAAAACAATTAAAAAAATATCTTCTTTTGTGTAATGCAGAAGAATGGTACAACATATAGGCAAGAAAATAATGACATTTTTATTTTGGGTGAGCTATCCCTTTAATTATCTCAAATTGCAAAGGCATGGAAAATGAGATATGAGAGAATGGTTGTTCAAGAAAATACAGTACCGTTCAAAAGTTTGGGGTCAGAAAGATTTCTTGTTTTTCGAAGTCTCTAATGCTCACCAGGGCTGCATTTATTTGATTAAAAAGACAGTAAAAACAGCAATATTATGAAATATTATTACTATTTAAAATGACTGTTTTATATCAGCAAGACCCACTACAGTGAATTTCTATATAACCCAGACTCTCCATGAAGCTCTGAATTCTTATTTCAGTCTATGGCTTAAACTTTAAAGAGATAGTTCAGCCCAAAAATTCTGTCGTCATTTACTCACCCATTCCAAACCTAAATGACTTTCTGCGGATCATAGAAGAAGATATTTTGAAGAATATTTCAGCTGTTGTTGTCCACACAGTGAAAGACAATGGGGTCCAAAACTTCATTGGAAAACAATTAAAAAAATATCTTCTTTTGTGTAATGCAGAAGAATGGTACAACATATAGGCAAGAAAATAATGACATTTTTATTTTGGGTGAGCTATCCCTTTAATTATCTCAAATTGCAAAGGCATGGAAAATGAGATATGAGAGAATGGTTGTTCAAGAAAATAAATTCAAAAGTTTGGGGTCAGAAAGATTTCTTGTTTTTCGAAGTCTCTAATGCTCACCAGGGCTGCATTTATTTGATTAAAAAGACAGTAAAAACAGCAATATTATGAAATATTATTACTATTTAAAATGACTGTTTTATATTTTAATGTATTTTAAGGTGTAATTTATTTCTGTGATGGCAAAACTGAATTTTCTGCAGCCATCACTCAATTCTTCAGTGTCACATGATCCTTCAGAAATCAATCTAATATGCTGATTTGCTGCTCAAGAAAAATGTATCCTTATTATCAATGTTGCAAACAGTTGCTGTTTCATAATTGTTTTTAGAAAACCATAATACATTTTACGATTCTTTGATGAATAAAAAGTTCATAAGATCAGCATTTATTTGAAATAGACTTTTGTCTATTCATGTCTTTACCATCACAAATAAAAGTACATTTCTTTTAAAAAAGTCTTACTGATCCCAAACCTTTGATTGGTAGTTATTATTATTTATTTTTTTTACATTTTTTACATGAAAATGTGACTAGTGCTTAACCATGCAAAAGTCACCATCAAAATGCTAATGTGTTGTGGGTGATTGTCAGGGTGTTGATTTGAGGTTGCTAATGTGTTTTGAGTGATTTGAAGCATGTTGCTTCCAAGGGGATTCTAGATCATTTCTAGGTCCAGTTTGGTTGGCTTAGAAAAGTAATAGCACACCTTTCCTCAAAACGTCACAAATTTTGAGGAACCACAGAAGGTGTGTGAGGACTTACACATCAAAGTTTGATGCTAAGGGAACACTGTAAAAAAAATAGCTGTAAAAAAACTGCCAAATTCTGACAATAATATACTGTTTTCCATTAATACAATAATGTACTGTAGAAAACAATGCATTCTAGGCAATAATGTTCACGGTAAGCAACTGCTGTTAGTTTACAGCCCATTTTCAACACTAATCTACTGTATTTTATGTATTATGGTTTTGTACTACGCAATGCATTGTGGGCTGTCCATTTGAAGCAATAGCTCAATGGCGCTGAACGAGTGTTTCACATGAATTTGAGTACGAGTAAGAACTTTGATCCTGACTTCAGCGAGGAGCTCATTCTTTTAAAACTGGACCGTGATGAGCGGGAAGAACTGAAACTGAAAAAGCGGTGCCTGAAACGAACATGTTTGTGTTCTCGGCACTTATGAAACGTCGAATCTCATAAGAGAGAACTTTGAAACTAACTGCAGTGAGGAGCACATTCTTTTAAAACTGTACGTTTTTGTCTGAGTGTTTTCTCTCAAATCCAAATCACTCGAACGGTGACCAATGAGCTGGGACTGAACAACCAGGAATGGCGCTTCAGAATGCTTATAAGTGAGTGATTATAGACGCATTCATCGGAGAGGGTAAAATCTTTTCGATTCACTGTAATACATCATTTATTCCCAACTTTCACAGTTTATTATGGCTCTCAGCCTGATGGTTTTGGCTGTCTACTGCTAAATTAGCTGGCAGGAGAATTAAAAAAAAAAAAAAAATACAGAAACACCACCCAATTACTTTTCACATTTGTTCTTAAACATTATTGGTTGTTAAACTTTTAAAACACAATTTCATTTAACTGTATAAGCTAGGTCTGCATGATTAATCAAAATTAAATCGCAAAGGCGATAAATCACGATTAGGCAGAAGCTGCGATTGTCATGCGTATCTTTCAGTGAAGCATGGTTCTGTGATCAGCAGTAAATCTCCATCCGAAGGCCAGAGGGCGCTCTCGTGCAGAAACTCCAAATACACCAGCTGAAGAAACCCAGGAAATCACTATAGGGTTTGCTGAATAAACAGAAGATTTAACTGCTTTCATTAATTCAACGTGACTAATAAACACACGACTATGACAATATATGGTTTATCTGAGTTCGTCTTATTATAATTTTTATTATAATAAAGTATTTAATAATGCAATGCTAATCGACATAGCCTTTATCACTGCTTGGAATTCTATGAAATATGTTGCGTGCTTTATTCTGTGTAAGAAGCCACATCATCTCACAGAAGGATTTATTTCAAACGCTCGACTGACGTTATGAAGTGAGTTTTGAGTAAAAACTGTTTTTTCATGTGCTTTCATATGGAGCAGCATTTACTACACAGAGCCGTAGTTCACTGACAAGCTATGCAAACCACTTTCATAATCGCAGAACGATTTCTTCGATTTCATAATCGCATGATTAAATTGTCTGCGATTATGAACGCGATTTTGTGTAGCTTGTCAGTGAACTACGGCTCTGTGTAGTAAAAGCTGCTGCATCTGAAAGCAGGTGATGGAGATTTACTACTAATCACAGAACCGGCTTTACTGACAAGATACGCATGACAATCACATTCGATTAATCGTGCAGCCCTAGTATAAGCTATATAACTGAGTTTAAGTTTGCATTCTTTTATGCACTTTTTTTAAAATCAAAATATTCACGTTGTTTTTAAATCGCATGATTAAATTGTCTGCGATTATGAACGCGATTTTGTGTAGCTTGTCAGTGAACTTCGGCTCTGTGTAGTAAAAGCTGCTGCATCTGAAAGCAGGTGATGGAGATTTACTACTAATCACAGAACCGGCTTTACTGACAAGATACGCATGACAATCACATTCGATTAATCTTGCAACCCTAGTATAAGCTATATAACTGAGTTTAAGTTTGCATTCTTTTATGCACTTTTTTTTAAATCAAAATATTCACGTTGTTTTTAATCTTTTAATTTTTGTCTATTTCGGGTGTTCTGGCTTATAAATAAATGTTCGCCTTTTATTAGCGTATTACTGTTGCCTGTGTTTTTACTGTAGTAATTTGCTATGTGATTTTCCAACCTAATTTGGGGTTCCTTTTTGACCCAGAGCTTTTTTTAGTGTATTGTTGAAATAATAACAGAATGTACTTCATGTATTTTTTACAGTAAATGGCTGTAAAGTAATTTCACAGTATTAGTACCATAGAATTACAGTATATTGCTGGCGACTCTGCTGGCAGTATTTTACTGAAAATAAAAAAAAATACTGGAAACTACTGTATTTCGTTTTTACGGTAATACGCTGTAAAGCAGTTTCACAGTATTCATACCGTATAATTAATTACAGTAGATTGCTGGCAACTCTGCTGCCAGTATTTTACCGTTACTTTACAGATAATTTTTTTTTAGAAGTCCCTACTCTGCTGTATTTAATTTTTTCTGATCTTTTGGACATTATGGAGTCTATGGCCTGCCAGTGCACTCATTACATGCACACACAGACACATCAGTAGTGCAAGAGGAAGTGAGTCAGTCCCTGTTGATTTCAGTATCTCTCTCTGTAGCTGTGGCAACATGAGGTTGTCATAGAGACTGGTTCCGGTGTCTGCTTGTTTGAGGGAATGAGTGCGTGACATAGTGGGAGAAAAAGAAACTTCACTGTATACATAGTGGGCAGGTAAGTTCAAAAAATATTCAGAGTCTTGGCCATTTATACTACCGTTTATACCCTGTTCAGATGTTACAGCAGGACAAATCAGGACATCAGATCTTTACAGTATGACTGCACTTTAATAAATCAGCTAAAACACCAACACCGTTGCTATCCTTGATGTCATCCATCAGGCTTTTGCCTGGAGGACGAGAGAAAGTTTCTTTCTCGGGCCTTGTTGAGCTGACAGTATTTGCCCTCAGGCTTGATTCAGAAATGCTGGAGTGCTTGGAGTTTGCAGTGATCATGACGTGCAGCAGTCTGGTATGATGGGAATTTCAGAGGTTTATATGCAGTGTCTGAAAGCAAATGGTTGTGAATTTGTGTTAGTTGTTAGAATACCACAGCGCAGATAATTCCAAACGAGCTTTTATCGTTCGTTTATTTCCATATCACTGTCTGCTATAAAGCCTGAAGGCCTGCTCTGTATGATGATGTGCTCAAGTGAATTGTGTGTGTCTCTGAGCAATGCAATGCAAATTCTGCACCTAGAGTATTTTATCCTCTCTATTTCCATCCGTGACTGTCAACTGTGCCATTTCTTAGTTTACACTCTTAAGAAAAATGGTTCTAAACCAGATTAGGGTTCTTCTGCTTGTAACAATAGCAGAACCTTACAAGGTTCCAGAGAACCATGCTTTTAAAGTGCTGTAAACCTAAATAATAGTTAATATTAGTTTTCATATTTAAACACATTTTGTTTTTTAACCTCTTAATTTGCCTGGGCTGTTAATTCCGTATAGCCTCTGTTAGGGTTACATTAATAAAACTGACAGAAAGTCGTGCCAATTAGGATCTTTTATTTTGCATTGACATAAGAAGTTGTACCAAAAATTAATAATTACATAAAACACACAAAATAGATGAAGACAAAGTTCCATTGAAATATCTTAAAATTTTTCTAATATCCACAGATGATGAGGTTGTGGCAGCATCTGTCTGTGTAGACATACACATTTTAGTTACAGTGTGTCTCTTCCATTTGTTTAAGTAAAAGCAATTATGTTTATGAAGGCCAAAAGTACCCATTGTGAATGGACAGCATGTAAGCCCTTCACAATATTAAAACTAAAAGGTAATATAAAACAATAGGATAGCATTAGGGGTGGACGATCTTCCCAAAAATATCATATGACGATCATGATCCATGATCTGAATTGCGATCTTCCCGATTTTAATATGTATTACTGAGAAGATGCAGACTGGAACAAGTCTATGACTTACCTATTTGCACAATTAAAAAACACAGTATTGAGCAAAGGCTGTGAATATTTTTTATAATTTTGCAAAGATTTCAAACAAAGTTCTTTCACGTTGTCATTATGGGGTATTGTTTGTAGAATTTTGAGGAAAATAATGAATTTAAACCATTTTGGAGTAAGGCTGTAATAATTGAAAACTAACTACATGGATCATAAATTGAAGGTTTCTGTCACTTGCTTAGTGGAGAAGAGGAGAAAAGAATCATCATCTGAACAGAGCTGTTCATGCTTGCATGTTCTATTAAAATTCTAAAAAGAAAAATGACATAATTGGTAAAACCCAGTTACAATATAAAAGCTTTAAACCAAAGTTTTGCTATAAAATGTATAGAGAAAATGAAAAGGACATCAAGTTCTTGTTGAGTGTTTTGGCAGTGTGTAGTTGGATGGTTGAGCTCCAGATGCTCAATAATGAGGGGCTTTGAAGGAATTTTGACAGTTAAGAGAGAAAACAAACAAGCAGGAATAAAGAACCCTAACCTGTAACATAAAGAACCATTTAAAAATAAAATGGTTCTTCAGGACAATATGGTTCTATGTCGAACTATTAGCCTATGTAATGGACCTTTAAATAACCATCTTTTTTTAGAGCGTATGATCTCGAATAGTATGAGTGCAACAGAAGGGGAACTGCTGTAAAATTGGACGTGAATAAGATCAAGATGATGCATGAAGGTTAGGGCACAAGGTCACAGCTGTACAGGTAGAGCTAGTAATGGATTACCCTCAGGAGTCAGTGATTTTTGGTTACCTAGCAGTTCAGATGCTTTTTGTTTTGCTTGAGAAGATCTGACTGAGAATGTACTGTAAATAACCTTGATTGACAGAAAACAAAGGTGGCTTTGTAGGTTAGGGCTGCACGAAATCGCAGTATGGCTTATTGTGATTTAATGAAATGACTACATTGCTGCGTGTTTCAGAGTGAACTGCTACATTGAGCAGCTCCTGATCCAGTGATTTCAGTGTCTCAGATTGGCTCAGGTCACTGTGCTAGTGACAGTTGGACGGAAGCAGTGGTTTATAGTTCAAAAGTTTAAAATATTAGTGTTTTTCTTATACACATGTAGATATCAGTTGGGGTGTATTACAGTCGCGTTCGTTTTGTGTGGTTTTTGAAGTGTCAGCTTTGGGGTCCCATATTCTTACATTGTATGGATGCAGATTCATTATTTTTCTAAAAATCTTTTTTTGCGTTTGTGTTTCTTCATTTAAAGAAAGAAAGAAAGTCATTATACACCAGGGAAGCCACGAGGATGAGTAAATTGAGAACATTTTTATTTTTGGCTGGAGTATTCATTTAAGGTCTCCCTGCAGTTTTTCACCAATATAAAAATGTTTGAAAATGAATATTAGTATTGTAATTGTACTATAGTATAGTACTATAGGCTATTATTTTTCTTTAAGTACTAATTTTTATTTTTATTTTGGACTCAATTTTAATCGTTAAATTTAAGTTTATTAATCAAAAAGCTGATGAAATCATGAAACTTATACTATTTAACAGCAATTTATTAAAAGTTTAAGAAAAACGTAATTTTTTTAGGGCCCTGTGATATGTTTTTTTATTTTTATTAAACCCTTTAAATTTTTGGCAAACAAAGTGCTGCACAACAGGTGTACTGTTAATGTAAGAAAAATTGTGTGATTATTTCATAAATAATAATAATGATTTTATTATTAGTAGTAGTAGTATTACATTAAGATGTAATGATAAGTACATTCTACTGTACAAAAGTAAAATATTTCTGTTACAATTTCTTCAAGTTTAACCAGACTTTTATTTTGATGGGTTGTGGAGAAGAGTTCTGTTTGTGTGTATACAGTTTTTCGAAAATGAAGCGGTCAAATGCTCATGAAGTGACTCTCAGAGTAGCTCTGGAGACGATGTTCATGTGTTCACATCCACATTTAGTGAGAGGCAGATGCTGAAATCACTGCGAGCATCACTCGCGCTTCAGTGTGTGTAGTAAACGAAACCGCCATTCATTCACACGGAGACATGCAGATTAGTGTTGGGCGATTTGCTCTGTAGTCATATCGTCCTATCATCAGCCTGTGAGATCGCCGATACACGATATTATAGTGTTCATTTAATTATTTACTTAGTTTCATAGCCGGAGAGTGAACCAATTCCAGGATAAGACTAAAAGCAGTCTAATGGAAGTGTTTATTGGAGTTATTTGTATTTAACACGATCACAGTTTAATAGAAACATTGTAAGTTATTAATTATAATGCTTACATTTACTCAGTTATTCAAACAGCAGCTACAGAAAACAAGCAAAGAGTATTTACATTATCAAAGAACATCATCACTGACTTCAGTCTAGCAGTTTCTAGAGTTCATGCACTTCAAAAAACACTCCCGTTATAATCAGTGGAGCTGTCTACACTGAATGATGAACAAATCTCCTAAACTTACATCCCACGTACATCTGCACTTTGTTGTTTATAATGAGAGAATTTGCAGGAGAGCAGAAATCAGTCAGTGAACGTGAGCACTGAACAACAAATCTCTGGAGTTTCAGCGATGACTCATCTGAACACCTCTGATTTGGCCGCTGCATTCATAAACTCAACATAATCGTGTGTGATTGGTTATAATGCACAACACTGTAAAAACGCGGAAAAAGAAATATGATGGAACAAATGAGCCCTAATATTGATTAGATAGTATCACTAGCCTGATAATAATAATAATAATAATAATCTTCTTGATCTTATCAAAGGCATCAGCCACAGACAATATCTCTGACTATCGTTTATCGGCACAACCCTAATGCAGATCATACAGGATTCATATTTTAAAAAAAATTTGCGGCTTAATATTCACAGACACTAGCCCATATCACGATCTGATTTAAGTACCTACTGACCTACTTTTGATTTATTCATCCAAAATTTGGCAAATTCCGTGACATTACACGTTATAAAGAAAATTCCATTTTAATGACTGGATTCCTCGATTCTGTCCGCGTTTTCCGCATGTTAATGAATTAATAATTCATGATATTTGTAAAAAAAAAAAAAAAAAAAAAGTATTTTTTAAAAACTTTAAATTCTACACTCAAATGTATTGAGGGCGTAAGGAAAATATTTGTATTTTTTACATGATTGTTGCACCACATGACATTTGAAATTTTTTAAAGGGGTCATATGATGCGATTTCAAGTTTTCCTTTCTCCTCCTTCGTTGGATCCGCCGGACGCGCCGTTCTCAACCCCCCCGCCTCTGCTCACTCTACCCCTCCCGCCGTTCCTCACGCTAGCCCCCGGCCTCTGCTCACTGTAGGCCGCCGTCGCCGCTCACTCAACGCCGCCCTGTGTGACGCTGTTTGATTGTGAAAGCGAAACTACTTTGTTTGGCCTTCTTTTTCAGACCGATGAGCTTTGTAAAAATCGACGCGTTTCAGAAAGGCGGGGCATAGAGGAGAAACAATAATGTACAGTATGTGGAAAATGTGTTTTTTGAACCTTAAACCGCATAAACACATTGCATTACACCAAATACACAAAATAATGTTCTTTTTAGCAGCATCATATGACCCCTTTAATGTTTTTTTTCAAGATGTACATTTGGACTACATATGTATCATAAGAATTTGCCACATGTTTTGAAACCAAATTTTTCAGAAGATTTGTACTTTATTGTTGATGCTCCTATTTCTCATTGACCTACTGGTCAAGTGCAGAGCATCTTTATACGTTTTGTGCTAGTATCACGTCAAAACAAAATAGTTCATTTCATGCTATTTTTTTTTTTTCAAGAAAAATATTTAGATCAAATATATTAATATTTAGATATCTTGTATGGCCATTACAGCATCTTACACGCTTAAATTTATGTTTTGTTTCAAAATGGAACACTTTGTTTTGAAAAGCATTGTGTTAATTTATGCCTCTGTCACACTGATAGCAGTTTTATTGCTGTATAGGTCACCAGGTCAGTGTACTGTTGGTCAATAGTAAGCGTTCCTGCATCTGCATATTATTGGTGGATTGCTTAGCTGGCCAAAGCTTTTAAAAATCTAATAAAAAATAATGTATTTCTGTTTTGGCAAGAAATCAGTTTTTCTGCTACTAAAAATGAATATACTCCGTAAAAACCTATTGTTGGTTTAACTTAATTGAAACTAAAAATCTGTGTCATTACAAAGAAAGAGACTGGCTTAATCAACAGAAACTTAAAGTATTATGTTATCTGAGCAACATTAATTTTCTAAGTTGATTTCACAAAAAGAAAAAAAAGTTGTTAACAATCATGAAAATATTTTTTTACAGTGTAGGGGACAGTATTTGCAAATAAATTGCAGCTGTTCGTAATGCATCATTTCATAAATATTGATTATAAATGGAGAATCAAACTCACTTGTAATGCCGACAATTTCTGACAGGGGTTTCTGTGTCATTTTTTTGTTCCATCACATGTGGGCAACTTGCTCACAGTAACAGTAACTTCTCAATCTCATTCTATTGGCCGCTTCATGTCACTGCTTATTTGCATAAAGTTAAACTTGTCAGTGCATTTATGGACATGCCCACATCACTTCACCACAGGCACTGTTGCTCACGTATCTGGAAATCGGCATTTTTCATTGAAAATGAATAATTTTAGGTCACTTTATTCTTGCAAATCAATGCAAGTTTGAATGCCATTTAGGCTCCAGTTTACAGCCGAAATAGTGCTTCTCTGTGCTTCTTAAACTACAACCACGAAATACTGAAAACGGAATACTATTTTCCACTAGTTATTTATTTTTTAATTTTCATGAATGGTAAAATTGAGGCAGACTGTGAAAGGTCAGTTTTAATGACAGTTTGCTAGTCTATCCAAATGTTTTATTAAATTGACGAAAACAGTGACCTGTTCCTCTTATTACAAAGAAGCACTTCATGCAATTTCCTGTTGAGCTCCAGGCAGTTTCAAATATGCTCTCAAGTCAAGTAGAGAAACCCCTCATCTCTCTGCGTGTGTGTGTGGTTGTCTGTAGGGAATAGAGCAATACACTGCCCTTTCCTTTCACCCTTTTAAAGATATATTAAAACACAATACAACTGTGTCTGCACAAAATGAAAATTCACCCTATCTTTGTTGTAAATGCATGTTATAGATTTTATTGTGAATGATTTGTCCATGTATATGTTTAGTGGTCGACCGATATTGGTTTTTTGACAGCCGATGCCGATATCTTGGAAATGCCGGATGGCCGATATAATTTTATGTATTTTATTTAATATTTAAGAAATTTGAAATCATTTGAAAATGGATTAAAAAAATAAATGTGTAAAATAAACATGCTTATACTTTAAATGACAAAGTATTTTTCACAAATAAACAAATATTTAATAAAAATATAATTAAAAAGGAAGTAAACATTGTAACCAACAGGGCACTCAGTAATCTGGGAAGTTTGTGTGCATTGGGAATCACATTTTTTCAAATAAAGCTAAGGTAAAACTCATTTTACATACCGCACACAGTGAAAATGACATGAATATGGCAGTGGGCAAAAGCATGAAGCGCAGCATAATTTGAAATCACGAGTTTAAAGTTTGTCGATCGCGCGTCTC
>NW_015625591.1:833520-833790 GCF_001515625.1 Sinocyclocheilus rhinocerous | reverse complement strand
ATCGCGCGTCTCCAGTGAAGCTGAACTCTCCTCCTGTCCGTATTCAGTTCGCATGGACCGACCATCACGCAGAGTACACGCGATTGTGCAGGATACAAATGCACACTTCATAAGATCTCACAGCTGGATTCTACTAAGTTTGCAAGGTTTTTGAAATGAGATGTTCATTAGTCATTCAAAGATTTGTTTAAATGATGTAAATGCGTATTTGCTGAATGCTGACAGCAAACGAGAAAGTATTATAATGTTTGCCTTTCTATTACTAACAAT
>NW_015625591.1:816096-832564 GCF_001515625.1 Sinocyclocheilus rhinocerous | reverse complement strand
CATTCAAAGATTTGTTTAAATGATGTAAATGCGTATTTGCTGAATGCTGACAGCAAACGAGAAAGTATTATAATGTTTGCCTTTCTATTACTAACAATATAAAAGCAATCGTTATAATACTTTTTTGTATACATTTTAATTCCTGTGTTTAACAGTTCTATCTGATTATTAGACAGACTTCTGTCCGTGGACAGAACTGTTAACGACGACAGCGAACAAGGGGGAGAATGTGAACACTGTGTGTTCAGGCGCTGCCGTTCTCAGCGCAGTCAAAATAAAAGTCCCGCCACGAACGCATCGGCCAAACAGAAAAACTTATCGGCCGATGCCGATATTTGAAAAATGCCAAATATTGGCCTATGTATCGACCTTGGCGATATATCGGTCGACCATTATATATGTTTCCTTTTTTTTTAAACCTTGTAATGTTTAATCAAAATGTCATAACTCAATTTTCCGGTGAAAACGACAGACTTCTCTATGATGACGTATGCAGTACTTCTCTAATCAACTGCAAACTCAATTTTATTTTTGAGTGCAACACCAACATCTTAAAATCCAATCAATAACCAATGAATTGAACTAAGTCCCCACACTTTTTATTTTTTTTTGGACAGCACTTGAATGTACTTCACAATACAGAAGAAAATATCTGTCGCTACTTCTGTTTCATTTACACTTTTAAATCTGTGGACAGCATCTGTGGCAGGCTCTTGATTTAGACTTCTTCCTTAGTTAAAAAAATCTATATATATTTAGGCACCTCATGATCCTTATCTGATTCCAAAATGATTCTCAGTGCATCTCAGTGTTTCCACAGCAGTGTAAGGGCCATCTTTGGCGAGTTAAGTTGGTTCATTTCTCAGTTCTTTGTAAGATTGTACATAAAAGCCGTAGTAAAATATGTCTGCTCTGCCTGGCAGCAGAATTAGAATAAGCAGATATTAAAATTCTGTATAAGAGGTGGCTTTGTTTCATTGTGTCAGCGATGCTGCGTCAGCCACCATGTTTTATCGTCATGCATCATGCAGCTTGTTTTCTTTGGCTCAACCGGAAGTTTGATTTTCAATGTAAAGTATGTTTGCCCTTTAGACATCCATTGCAAGTGAATTACTGTAAACGTGTTTCTTGTTTGTTTCAAACTGAAGGATGCGGTGGAATTGTTCTGTGAGTATAGCCTGCATGTCACCGATGTTATCAATGGATGTTACCCAGAATATTTCTGAATAACTGTACAGACTCCACTGTATATAGTACTTAACACATGGCTGCAGTGGCAGCACTGCTAAATACTGCATGAGTAGTGTTTAACCGATATATCGGCAAGGCGATATATTCGGCAGTTTTAATTATGGACATTGGCTGATAAGTTTTTCTGTTTGGTCAATAAGTGTCGGAAACAGGACTTTTATTATTTTGATAGCTCTGGGAAGAATCAACCACCTGCAGATGCACATGAGCTCGCATGAGCCATCTTATTTTACTGTCTTTGTTTAATCGTTCTGTCTAAAAACTGAAATTTAAATGCTATAATATTTTTTCATATACTGTTGACATCAGCAAATACACATCTTAAACTTCTTTAAATGTCTAATAAACATTTAATGCCACAAACCTTATAAACTTTGAATCCAGCTGTTAGATCTTGTGTCCATTGCCTGCATAAAAACGTGTGTACTGTGTGTGTGATGGACCTTCCATACGGAATATCCGAGCCGTGAGAATTGGATGTGGACCGGAGAGTTCAGCTGTCACCGGACACACATGAGTGAGCAACTTTAAATCTTTGATTTCAATCTATGCTGTGCTACATCCAGTTTGATGTTGCCATATTCAATGTGTACTGTATGTGAAATATGTAAAAAAAACACAAACTTTTTTTTATTAAATAATATTTTGTTTTATTAAAATATTATTCCCACTGCCAATTTTACCTCTAATTTAGTAAATATTATGTAAAAAGAATTATAACATTTTATCGCAGAAATGAAATTCAAATATAACTTTGTTTTCCATTTATTACTTACAGAATTGAGTACTTCAGTACCACAGCAAAAACTAACTAATAAAGTTCAAACATTATTAATGACAAGTCGAACAGTCAGTAATAAAATAACAAAAATACACAAATTAAGGATAGATAAATACAATAGAACAAAGTTACAAATAAGATCTAACAGTAAAATGTAACACAGCAAAAACTAACTAATAAAGTTCAAACATTATTAATGACAAGTCGAACAGTCAGTAATAAAATAACAAAAATACACAAATTAAGGATAGATAATTACATTTTACTGTTAGATCTTATTTGTAACTTTGTTCTATTGTATTTAAGTATAAAATTACACTTAATAGTGTTCACTGTATAAATTAAATATAGATTAATCTTTGCTAAAGCTGTGTTTTGTTGTGATTAACATAAATGACAAGGACAGCAGAAGGTATTTATAGGGTGCTGTCACTTTAAGACTGAATGCACAGATCTAAGATAATGATACACATCCAATTTCTTTTTCTGTTTGCGTTCGCTTCACTTAAGACATAACAGACTGTGTTTATGATAATACTTGTCGAAACAGGTGTTTTGATATAATTTTGTTTCTGTGTCCATTCAAGCGCAAAGGGAACTGAATTCTGTGTTCAGTAAACTGTGTACTTAGTACTGAACTGAGTTCTCTTTTACTTTTTAAAAGAGAAAAGAAATTGCTTGAATGTTTAAATTTGCAAGACTTAGAAACCTGTGCATCACTCAATAATAGTTCAACTTTGCCATCCGTGAATCACATGCATGCCGAACCAAGGGGCCTGGTTTGTACGGATCAACTGCGATCTGTTGAACGCCTAATTACCTGTAAATCACTTGCCAACGACGGTGAGACGGTAAATGCCAGCAGTGAATGGTGAGAAAATGAATGCCTTTGGTGTCAGGGAGGGGAACCGATGACACTTCACACTCTAACTGCTGCTGCCTGATATATTTATATCATTTTACAGAAACATGAGGTCATTGTTCATTATGTGATTTGCTTTTCGTACGGCTCTCATTCATTCACACATTTTACAGCCTCTCCCTTGTTTGGCCAGGAAAGAGCCCACGCCTCTGTGTTTGGCCGCCCCACCCTTCATTACACGCTGCTTTCCCTCACCAATCCTTTCACAGGTGCTTTTCCCAGGAAAATGGCAGCGTCCACTTTGCTTTGACTTTGAGAATGATCACCTTAGTCAGCATTTTTACGATGACTCTTTGACCGGTCAATCTGAAGTTCCTTCAGTATATTTCTTTGACGCATGTTTAGTTTGGACTTCTTAGGGCTAGTTGTTGCTTTATCCAACATTTTCTGTGAGAATATGTGGGAGTGAGATTATTTGTCTTTTTTGACTTTTTTTTTTCCTCTTGAAACAAATATTGTACAGGATCTCTTGATCCCTGGGTCGCAGCTGTGATGTCAATGAAACAAGCACACACTATGTCCATTGTCACACACTAAAATGAGGAAGGGGAGACCGCTCTTTTTAAAACCACAGCCACATTTTGGTGCCTCAGCTTGTCTGTAATGTTTGGGAAATTGGAGATTTTGGCCGCAAGGTCCATTTCCTCTGCTCCAAATGCTTATAATGGCCCCAAAACCTGGATGTGAGGACACGTAAGCACTTAAAATGATTGAATGCCGTTGCATTAGTTAACTAAAATAGGTGATATTTGCATTGATATTCTAAGAAATATAGCACAAACATTTTTTTTGAAGCTAAATATTTAACAATAAGATGTTTGGTTGGATTTTAAATACACTGTTCGAAATTAAGACAAAATTATTTGGAAACTTTCTGGTGTGATTTGACAAATCTTATGTCACAATACGAGTAATTTTTCATTTATTTCACATAAATTTTTGTTATTTTGTATTTGTTATTAAAATAAGAAAATTTCTACTTCTATTCAAGAGTAGCATTTAAGTACGAAACTGAATCAAATGTAAAATAAAACACTGCATAGCTATTTAAATTATATGCTGATTTTTTCTTTTGCTGTTTGATTAACATTAAGGAAACAGACCTCATCAGATTTATTAGGCTGCTGTCACTTTAAGACCTGATGCACAGAGCCAATGTATTGATACGCTTCCGATCTCTATCTCTACTGTTTATGTGAATACTCACCAAAATGGGCATTTTGACATTTTTTTTTTTGTTTGACCGTTAAAACACCATAAGCTATGTAATAAAAGTAAATTCAGGATTGTATGCTATCTGAGAGATGCAAATTGTTAATAACTTGCTTAATAACTCGAAGCAGCAGTGTGGATTAAGTTCCCCAATTCTCCCCAAATGTATGTGGTATGTATGATGTGTCAGCAGTTAAAACTCTAAGCTTGAAAAAGACCCAGTTGAAGACTTGGCAAACATGAAGCAGTTCATGGGGGTGTTTCGGGGTGAGTGAGTTTCAGACAGCGGCTTCCTGTTGAGAGGTGAATAGGCTCAGTCTGTGAGTGTCTGTGGCTGGCACCTGATCATGGAGGTCCTCCTGCACTGAATTCCTCCACTGCATCTGAGCATGTAATGGAGCAATTGGCTACTGCATGCTGTGAAATGCTCTCTTTCTTGTGCCAGGGCTTTTCCTTTCTTTATCTTTCTCCCATAATCCAATCTTTTTTGATTATGGTTTTTAATGGTTACATGAGACGAAATGTAGTACTTTTAGTTTTTGCGGTCATAGCGAAACACTGCTGAGAAAGGTTGAGTGAAAGTAGGTGTGCCTGTGCCTTTCTCAGTGTAGTCTGATATTTCAATGTGGTCAGATAAGCTCCACCACTGATTTGCCTGTGCTTTGCCCATCTGAACTGGTGCAGATGCTAGAATAAACATGTACAGCTGGTTGTTTCATGGCATAGTCTGTTTTTACTGAGATTAATATTTAGATCATATTTATTAATAACAGATCTGGGATCAGCTGGTTTTCCAAAGTAGATCTACATTTTTCATCGGTCTGTCCAGCCCTGCGTCCCAATGTTCATACTATCCATCCTAAATAGTATGTGAGATTAGAATAAGTGTGTCCCAAAGCATATTATGTTGAAAAGAGTATGCCAAAAGTCCCCGGGTGGTCTAATATTTCAGGTCGATTTTTGAAGTGTGGATCCATGCACACTCTAATGGCTAAAATTGCCCACAATCCATTGCGCTTTGGCGAAGGATTCGGTCCAGAACTACAAAAACGAATAAAACGCGTTAGAAAAACTACAAACGTGGCAGATGCGCGCGATCGACGGTTAGGTAGAGAGGTTTACAAAAAAGGGTTTGAGTTACTAATAATCAACATTTAACATGGTAAAAAATATTTATTTATTGTTCGTGACGTGATAGTATGTCCCAAAGCTTGCCTACTCTTCTACTACACACTCAACAGTGTGTATTTTTTCTTCACCAAAAGAGTACATACTTTAAGGGAGTAGTATAAGTAGGCACATTGGGACGCAGCACAGATATATGTGACACAAGGTGTAATCGAATATTTGGAGGATTAAATGCACATCGTGGTCACCTGTTGTGGCCAATTGTTAATGTGCACTTTTTGTCACATTTACAGTCACATTTTCTTGATCTGTTTGTCTGACATTGCAAAATAAGATGGGTATGATTTCAGATGAACTCAAGCGTTTACATGGCTTTTTAAATAAAGAAATTATTGCTAGTCTCACTGAAATCAAACTTTTAAATTGCAAGTAGTTTTGCTGAGAGGCAAAACGTATTAAGATCTAAGGGAACTTTTAAACAGGATAATTTGTAATAACTTATTTTGTTTTATGGGATAATCTTTTTTAATTTTCAGAGTAATACTGAAAAAACTGTTTTTATTTCTCTCTCTCTCTCTCTCTCTCTTTAAATGCTAAACATCTCATGGGTTCTGCAGGGGAAATGTAAACTTATGAGCATAATTGTAACTGCCTGTAAACTCAAATGCTGTAGTAGTGGTTGTAATGACTCCCTCTAAAGGCTCCGCCCTCTCACGCAGTGTTGTGATTTGATTGGAGTAACTGTCTAGGAGTTTGCCTTTGAATTTTTTTTTTTTTTTTTTGTATGAGTGAGGAAGTGACTGTTTGTGGTCTGTAGCTGTGAGCGCTCAAAAACCAAGCGTGTAAAAAGTGCAGTTAATGTGTTGATATCCATTGAGTCCCAGCCAAAATTATGTTTACTGATATATTTACTGATACGTGATACATAGTTATTAATGAGTATTTTGTCCTGTGATTGTGTTTGAAAGTGTCTTATCATGCTTATTTTAAATTTTCTCACTTATGTTCATTTAAGGTTAAGGTTTTTTATTTTTTTTGAAATTTCTTTCTCTTTCTTGGAATTAGATGTGTTGTTTTTTGTTGCTGTGACTTTAAGGCTCCTATATAATGCCCTTTTCACATATGACAAGTGGAACTGCATTGATGGGTTACAGATGAGTCTGGTCCAGTGTAGTTTTTAACTATCCCATCCACTGTCCCAGGATCACAACATCTGCATTGAAATCTGTCTCTCAAACTGTTAGTTAATCTGCTGTTTAGGAATAACAGTATCTGTTCTTTCTCTTCCTTCATTACCACACTGTGACTGGGTGGCCCAAGTATCTCAACACTTGATTATGTGTCATTGTCATGAAAATGTGGATGGTCATGTGTTAAACGTTTCAATTTTCTGACTTCATAGACTTAAATATGTTATTTTTGTAATGGAGAGGAAGTCACAGTATTGTTTTATAGCACTTTAAACTAGGGCTAAGCAATATAGCTAAAATGTATATCTTGATATTTTATGCAATGTTCACAATATTCCCTAATTTTATGTCACCAACAAAATTATTGTGATAATATTGCTAATATTCAGTGTATCATCCAGTCCTGCTTCAAGCTTTTTCCAAAAGATCAGGGAAAATGTAACATGAGGACAGTTTGATTTAATGTTCTCACAATATGACCCCTTAAATATTTTTCTTGGAGTGTTACAAAACAGGAGCGGAAAGCCCTTGTGTGTCTTCCTTGGAAGACAGTGAGCTCACTCTCACCTCTTCCTATTGGAATGACCTGTGAACTGTGCGGCTTTATTCTTTCTGTGTCACACTGAAAGGAAGTCCTTTGTAGTAGATACTGTTACACATTCTCAGCTACAGTCTCGGTTATTTTTGACTTAAGTTTGAAATGTCTCCAGATTGCATTCATGAATAGTTTCATATATGTTATTAATGGAATTCAGATTTTATTTAGTGTCATTCTCACTTCTCAGGGCCCATTAATAGCATTGACTTGGGTGTGTCTCCTCTCTGTGTGTGTGTGCGCACGTGTGTGTGTGTTTGTTTGTGTGTGCACGAGTGCAGGCATGTCCATCACAAAGAACCATTGCAGAGTGTTTTTCAGATGAGAGGCAGAATGAAGGTTGTTAGGCTGCTGCTAACAATATGTGTCCTGTGTGGGCACTCACAGATCAGGTAGAGGTATAGGTATTGTTATCCAAGGCCGTAACCGTGTCTTTGATTTGATTGGCCCTCTCAATCATTTTCACAATGACGAGTGTTGTTAGATCTCTGAGGCAGACCAGCAATTTGACCATTTCTAACTCATGGGCAAGACTTGGGCCCCTCAATGTTATGGGCCTGCTACAATGTAATTTCCACCTCATTTTGGATTATGTATTGTGCTTAATAGCATTTTGTGGTGGTGAAATAAAATGAAATTTTAAACATGGAATAAATGGATAGTGGTTTGCAGCCCTTCAAGTGGGACAAAATGATAGACTGGGGTCAGAAGGAGAAGCCAATTCCTGAAAGAAGAGTTCAAGAGCTGAGGAGCTTTGGAATGCCAATCCACGGTCCAGCAAGGCTTACTGTGAAATGGCGAGAACACTGAGTACCAACTATTGCAAAAATAGTCTTTTCGCTCTGGCAGCAGAGATTCTGATGACACCTCTTCTTAATCTGCTTGTTATTTGAGATGAGAATGTTGATTGGATGACAAGCTAGAAAGCGGGTCAGAGAAAAGAAAGAAGGCAGTGAAGAAACCCTGCAGGCTCATAATGCATCCGGCGGGCCCCGTGTGGAACGGTGTACGGCAGGCAAATATGGACCCTTGAGATTTCCTTTGTCACCTCTTAATGTCCACTGGCATGCCAAAGCCATCTCTGAATGCTGGGATGAGTGGAGTGAGATGGAGAGAGGCAGCACCTCATGTGTCTGGCAGAGCTCAGTGAGCCTTATTTAACCATTAAAAAAAAAGTTTCTATTTAAAGCAGTTATCGTAAAACATTTCATATTTGACAACTTGCATCTTACCTTGCATTCTTTTACCATTATAACCAAAGCACTGCACTGGAATTCATGCTCGACACTTGTGAACAGTAAAGCCCACCTTCTTTGATTTGATAGGCCATCTCGAACTTTTTGACATTGATGAGCGTTAGATGAGGCAGACCGGCTTAAAATATCCTGTCATCCTAACAACAGACAGTGTTCAGAGTGTAGTATTAAAATTAATTCAAACAGCAATTCAGATTTTTGTATTTGCTATGGTGTTTATCAGACAACAGCAAATGCCTACATACTTGATAATTATTTTCAAACATTTGTTTACAGTTACACATTTTCACATTTTAATTTGTGTTTTGCTTTATTGTATTTAAATGTTAAATGTTCATTTTGTTATTTGGAAATGTTATTAAAGTTGATCTTTTATCTTTTTAACCTGTGTTTGTAATGCAATTCCACACTGTGATAATACTAAAAACCGTAATAAAAGTTTTAGCAATTATCATGATATGAAAACTTTATACGTCACATGCCTACACAGAAGTGAAGGTGTTGTCATAATTTACTCACCCCGCCTTATCTCATTCCAAACCTATATGACTTTGAATCATAAGATTAACATTGAATTATATTCACTCGCTCTTTCCCATACAATGAAAACATGCAGTGACAAGGTCCAAAAAAGCCCCATAAAATTCATCTCTATATAGCATGTCTTTTAAATTCATACGATACATTTCTGTGTTCATCACTTAGAAAGCTAAATCATTCTTTACAGATAATCTTCCCCTCTGCTGTAGTTTTCAAATCTCATTTGTGCATGTGCATTGACTTCCTTTCAATGTGAATATGAATATGATGTGTCCGGTTTCTTACACAAAGATATTGTATGGCTTCAGGATACTTAGAAGACATTGAATGAGTTGTGTGGGTTGCTTTTATGATATCTTTTCATCCTTTTTGGAGCTAAACCCCTAGTCACAGTCACCCTCATTGTATGAACATTCTTCAAAAGTTCTACACAGAAAAAAGTGATTCAGGTGATTCAAGTTGTCGTCTTTGGGTGAACTATGACTTTAAGAAACTGAAGCGCCTGCTGCTTTTCTAAAGCAAACAAAATTGGCCTTTGCAAAGCAGACAACTAGCATTATGTAAATGACATGGAAATTCCATGGTAATGTAAATTTGCATCATGATCTATTGTTGCGTCATCCATCTGTCCTGCAAGTGGACGACAAACCTTAGCAGAGCAAGAAATTTTTGTCTCCATCTCCGTTCCTGCTTTCTGTGTTTTCCGTGTGTTCCAGATGTTCAATATATGAAGTATGTCAGGTTGTGTTGTTTCTGTTTTAAAACAACACTTGTTGGCCTTCATGGAATATTTTTCTGTTCGCTTCAGCAGGTTGAAATGTACAGGAGAATGTTGTCAATAACTAGCTGGTATATTTTGTTGGTCTTAGGACAAAACCCTCCTGTAATCAAACCTCATAACACATGAAGAAGAGCACCTTTTCATAGCATGAGTGTCACCTTTTGTACTGGCTCTTTTAGATGATCTAAGGTATTTGAGTACGTCCCCAAGAGGTTTAACCTATATAAAGGTATTCAGATGTATTTGAAAACTGTGCCAAGCACTGCAAGTGCATTATAATAAAGCAGTCTAACACGATGTCTCTTTTATAACAACATAAAGGCTCTTTTGCCTTCCTTGGGTATAAAACTTGCATCATGTACAATAGTGTGCATTGCCTTGCTGAATATGCCATGTGTCTTCATGTTTCAGATGGATTGAAGCGTGTTTAAATGAGGATCTCCCGCCCACCACTGAGCTGGAGGAGGGCCTGAGGAACGGCGTGTACCTGGCCAAGCTGGGAAACTTCTTTGCTCCCAATGTGGTCTCTCTCAAAAAGATCTATGACCGCGAACAAACACGCTACAAGGTAAGACTGAAGTTTAAAACCTTTTCAGAAGCACTGATATGAAAATAGCAGATGGTTTGGATTCACTTGTTGCTTTCTTCTTTGTCCCACTTGTAGGCCACCGGGCTCCATTTCAGACACACAGACAATATCATCCAATGGCTGAATGCAATGACAGATAAGGGCCTTCCTAAGGTGAGGAGTGTAGGTGGTGAACACGAGTCTGCCTGCTTCTTTCATTAGCAGCATTACTTCTGCTTTATTGAGTGACTAACATGATAGAGCTTGCCTCTGAACTTCTTTCCCATGTTTGGCAACAATTCTGCATTCAGTCTAATCAAAATACATGTTCTTGTCTCTCCCTGTCAGATTTTCTATCCTGAGACAACAGACATCTACGACAGGAAGAACATGCCCCGCTGCATCTATTGCATACATGCTCTCAGGTAACTACTATGTCACTGTGGGCTTATTCACAAATCTCTTGTTGGGGAGAAACTAACCAAAAGAACTGTTGCTAGTAAATTAAGTTTTTATTATTACTACTATTTGTTTTTTCTTATATATGTTTGTTACACTAGTTCAGCTGAGTTCATAATAGTGGAGCTTTTTCAGTAACAAAATTCTGTTTTGTCTGTCACATTGACTATTGCCACAGTTCTGCATGCACTAATTACAAACTATACTAATTATTTAAACTATCCTACATGGTTCTCTTATGTATTATGTAGTGCTGGGACGTTTACATATAACACCATTCAAATGTTTGGGGTCAGTAAGTTTTTTCTTTTTTTGGAAAGAAAAGAATTTTAATCAGAAAAAGAAAAACATTAAATTGACAGTTAAGACATTTTTAGTGTTATGAAAGATTTCTCATGGTTTCCACAAAAATATGAAGCTGCACAACTGTTTTCAACATTGATAATAATATGAAATGTTTCTTGAGCAGCAAATCAGCATATTAGAATGATTTCTGGAGGATCATGTGACACTGAAGACTGGAGTAATGATGTTGAAAATTCAGCTTTGCCATCACAGGAACAAATTACATTTTTAAATATATTAAAATAGAAAACAGTTTAAATGCAGCCTTGGTGAGCATAAGAGACTTCTTTTAAAAACATGAAAAAACGTACTGAACCCAGACTTTTTGAATGGTAGTATAGAAATGAATCCGTTTTAGTGACTCATTAGGTAGTCTTTACATTCACACTTCCTGTTCAAATGAATGATTTATGTTGCAAGTCTTATTCAGTTTAGATCACTTTGAGCAAAATTATTTTTTTAATTAGGGCATTTTTAGTGTTATTAGTTGTATTTAGTATTATTTTGTGTTCAATGTAAGGTCTGTCACCCTTGTTGTTGTTTTTTTTTGTTGCAAATAAATACCTGCTACCTACAGCTACAGATAAATACATGTAAATAACTACTTTAAGTTAACTACTTGCAGTTTCAAAGTAGCTTCTCCAACTTAAGCACGATATGCATATTTAAACTCTCTATTTTATTTAGACTCTATTTTTTATTAAATAAAGCTAATCATGGATAAAAGTGCAACGGTTATGATGCTGGGCAGATTTGATTTGCATCTACACTCATCTCAGAATTAATGAGGAAACCTGTTCTGGTTTCTGTTGAGGCACTTAACATGTGGCTAGAGAATCCTGCTGTTTGTAATTCTCACATTCCAGTTCAATGCAGAATTGATGCTGGGCCCAAAGGCCATAAATCTGGCCTTCAGAAACAGGAAATAGCAGTATTCAGGGGGCGAGAATTTGGCAGGGGTCTGGCGTGGGGTGAGGGGTACTAAATCCAGTTGTGGGTCTTTGTAGTTGATATTGATGAAGGGATGAATGTTAAAGGGGTCATATGATGCTGCTAAAAATAACAGGATTTGAGACTTTAGTCTTTGCAACTTTACAGATCTTCTTTATGCACCAAGAGCTTGTAACACTCCAAAGAGAAAGGAAAAATTTTAAATCGCATCATATGACCCCTTTAAAATTGAAAGCCATGAAGATAACATCCCTTTGCAGTAGTGTCTTTTCCCGCACACATCTATAGAATAGGATAGCTCTCCTCCGGGGAATTTTGTTTCTCATATTCACTTTCTGTTTCTTTCAACAGCCTCTACCTGTTTAAACTTGGCCTTGCGCCCCAGATTACAGACCTGTATGGCAAGGTCGCCTTCACAGGTGAGTCAGCTCGCTGTAGTCATACTAAAGCTTGAGTTTGTACAATAATAGCTGAAAAGGCCCCTGTTCCCGGGAGCCGTGGTCAATGTGAAAATCACTATCAACTGTATGAGTGTTTCCTGCCATTTTGGCTGGCCCGAAACTGCCTGCCAAGTCCATGAATGGAAAACATTATTTATCAGACCTATTGAGAGCAATGTCCAGCCAATCACATCAAAGCAAGGAAAGATGCAAAGCCAAGATTACCTTCCAAAAGGTTACCATGCTTATTAAAGCGTGACATACAGTAGAAAACAATGAAAGCAAACAGAACACTTTCCACTGAGATGAATAATCTCAATTTTGTTTTTTTATTTGCGTGTTGTTTTTGTCTTTTCAGAGGAGGAGATTAACAACATGAAGATTGAATTAGAGAAGTACAACATTCAAATGCCAGCATTCAGCAAAATTGGTGGGATTTTGGCCAACGAGCTATCAGTGGACGAAGCAGCCTGTGAGCATTGTTTCAGCCTCTGCTTTTAAAAGTCGAATTCCTCTTGGCACTTTGGCACAACTCCTTCGCTTGTAAACATAAACAACTAGACTTAACAGCCAAGAGTTTAACAGCACGGTAATTACTGTTTTACATTGCTTTGAGCTCAAAAGATCTGCATTATCTTCTGTTGCAATGATTCAGTGCACGCTGCTGTGATCGCCATCAATGACGCCATTGACCATGGAGTCCCTGAAGGCACTCTAGCTGCCATGAGAAACCCAAACGCCATGTTACTGCAGCTGGATGAAAGCGCTGCCCAGCAGTACCAGGGCACCCTGTTCCAGGCCAAGACTGAGAAAGTGGCCAACTCCCGAAAGAGAGTACGAACTTCTCTCTACAGATAGTTATAATAAAAGATTTTTTATATTTGGGTAACTAAGGGTGTATTTTAATATATGTACACACTATCCAACACTGTCCCACACTATCTGCCTAAATAGTCAGCATTAAGGCATCAGAAGTTTGATGTAAAGGCTGTTCTAAACAGAAGACAGCATAATTATTAAATAAAATACATGTAAATTTATAGTCAACATCAACTCTGTCTACCATCTTCGATAAACTTCACTGACATAGTCAGATAACTAATTTTGTCCAAATTCAGGCAACATGGCATGTACCTGTGCATGTAGTTTGCGACAAGATCACTGAAAATATGCAGTAGACATGCTTGCATTTTATTCGGTACTGCAAAGTATCAATAAAAACAACCCCATCTAATAAATAATTAAACAAATAAGCAATATGAACTTTTTAACCCAACATTTATGTATGCTTTGTAGTTTTTGTTCTTGTTAGCGTCTTTAGCTTAGCAAAAATCTTTGTTAAATTGTGTATTGGAATCAACTAACTGTAAGTGTTAGAGTGCTTTTTGTGTAGTCCAATCAGTTAAAACCTATTTAATATTTCAGTGTTATTTATATATACTATTAGGCCGTGTGTCCACCAAAGCGTTTTTAGCCAGCTGAAAACGACAGGCACTCTGCTGAAAATGCCCAGCTGTGAGCGCTTCAGAGCGCAGTGTTTTTTTCAGTTGAGACGCTGTGGTTGCTATGATACGGAATATCCGCTGAAGTAATATGGCAGACGCATCTCGAATGAAATGTTTTTCCAAGCCTTATTTTTCATAATAATATGGTAGTCTGGCAATTCCATCTGGTAAAGACATAAATACTCGGAGACAAGCAATATTAACTTCTCCATTGTATCAGATCAGTCGTAGTACAAGCAGGGTGTGACGGTTGGTCAGTTCCACCCCTCCTCCACTGTGATTGGTCAGCTGACTAAAAAGTGACAGTGATGAGCGCTGCGTTTTACTCAAAGTTGAACATTCTTCAACACTCGGCGGCGAGAAAAAACGCCCAAGTGCTCAGAGTGGAAAAGATGCTCAGTGCTCGGCACGCTCCTGGCATTTTAAAAAAACGCGGCACTCCCATTGAAAACAGTTGAAAAAATACGCTAGCCTCGGGAAAAACCACTTTGGTGGACACAGTGCTTTATAGTATTTATTGATATTTTAAAGTAGCTTTTATTTTTAGTTTTCATTTTAGTATAATTTTTAGTTTACGTTTCAGTCATTTTGTTATGTGCTTATCCTTTTTATTTGTTTTTTTCCCCCTGATATTTCTATTTATTTTCAGTTTTCGAAATTTTAGTACTTCAACTCATTTTATTTCAGGTAGTTGGCAAGGCAAAATTTTTGTTTAAAGCTGCAGTCCGTAACTTTTGGTTAAATATTATCCAAAATAAATTTTTGAGTAAGTACATAACCAGCCAGTGTTCAAAACTATCGCCTTACTTTAGCTCGATTCACAACGGTAAGCTTGTAATAAAGTTTTCTAATTTGAGTGGTACGGGTAGGTTTTCGCGGGAAATTCGAGCACGCCGCTGCGTCATTACCTCACTTCTGTAAACATAAAGAAGTTGTCCTGGCTAGTATGCTATATCGCACGTGAGGATGCTGCAGGTGACTGATCGTTTATAGCTTTTTCTCAAAGCAGCTGGAATAAATGGCGAATTGTAATCCAGAAAGGTCAAAACGACTTTCATCAGTGACTGGAGATTCACCCGTAGTCAAAACCAAAATTCAAATGGTATGACCGTTTGAGATTAGACTGTACAGAAATTGAAAGTGGCAGTTGTTACTTACTTGTTCAGATGACATTCTCCAGTGAAAACTCTTATTTGGGTCATACTTTCAAGATGTAGATTCTTTGAATACAAAGTGCAGTATTCACACCGGTGCGGTGACTGACAGCCACACATTAGATTCATCCGCGCTGGAGCCGTGCCGCTGCACAAGCCGTACAAGGAAGATAATTCCGCAAATAGCTGCAATTGCAGTTTTTCAAACAGAGATGGCGACAAAGAGGCAAAACTTACGGACTGCAGCTTTAAATTTACGTTTTTCATCTATTATATTTTTTCAGCTTTTGTCATTTAATGAAAACATTTTTTTAATAGTTTTAGATTTGGTCCTATCCATTGTGGATGAATTGAAAAAAAGTATGAAGATAATGGTATAAATGTATGTTTCTTTGTAATAGATTGGAGAGAATGCTGAGGCTGAAAGGGATGTTTACGATGAGCTGCTCACACATGCTGAAATCCAGGGAAACATCAACAAAGTCAATTGTATGCACCTCAGCCATGTCCACCTTCAGCTCTTGTGCTCTTCTGAGGCTGATGATCGATGTGATCTGAGTTCTCTGCGTTTGTGTTGTTTTTCAGTGACCAAAGCATTGAATTCAGCAGAACAGGCCCTACTGAGTGGTGATGAGGACAAGCTGTACGACGCTCTCCGTTCCCCTGCATTAGGCCTGCAGTCAGTGCAGGCTCAGAACAAGGGATGGTACCTCAAACAGCTGCTGGCCGATCGAGAGCAGAAGGAGCAGGTAACAGGTTCTGCTACTCAGCGGTAGTGTACTCAGATTGGTACACTTTTTTACCATCCTTTTGAACTTCTAAATATGAAATGCATATGCATAGTGAGGTGTCTCTTTTCAAGAGTAGTGTAATTCTGCTCTCAGAGAGTCCCTTATCACAGCACGTCTGTGACAAACCCTAGGGCTCAGCAGAAATGTATGCTTGTCATGGTAACCATAATAACAGCAATAACAGTTTATCCTGCAATAATGGCACTGAGAGGTCTTCTATCAAATGCTTGGTTATAAGTGATTTGTGTTACTTAACACTAAACTGAATCCTAAAACAGTGTAATCAAATTATAGATATTAATAATGATTTCTCACTGAAGCTAATTTGGGTTTTTAGAGCTAATAGTGAATATATCTATCTTCTTCTTGAATGTTTTTGTTGTGTGTGTGATGCTGAAACTCATGATGTTTATTAATTAATTAAAAATAATTATTATAAATTAATAACACCTTTGATCCTTGATAGATACTACAGAACTGTCCATATATATATATATATATACAGTGGGTACGGAAAGTATTCAGACCCCCTTAAATTTTTCACTCTTTGTTATATTGCAGCCATTTGCTAAAATCATTTAAGTTAATTTTTTTTCCTC
>NW_015625591.1:790323-816046 GCF_001515625.1 Sinocyclocheilus rhinocerous | reverse complement strand
TCCTTTTTAAATAAAAGTATTAATTAAAAAAAATGCTGACCCAAACTTTTGAACAGTAATAAATATAATGCTTAATGCTTTTAAAAGTGAGGTGAAATGGATTAAAAAATTAACAAAATAAATGTAAATAAAAACAAAACATTTGTGATAAATACTGGCAGTCAGACTTACTTTGGGCACTACTTCTGATGTTAAAATATTGGTTATTTGTATCGGCTTCTGATTTGCTTCATCATTGCTTCCGTATTAATAAAGTACCATATTTTACCCAAACTGAACCAAAACTGAATTGTGATACAAACCAAGCTAAAATATAAATTATTAATTCTAAATTCTATAATCTCACCACTTTTGACTTGTGTCATTCTTTCTCATGCATAGAATGCCCCAGGAGAGCCTCTGATGAAGGAGGAGATACAGAGTGGAGTGGATGCAGCCAATGCACAAGCATTGGACTATCAAAAATGTATGTACTCCCTTCTGCATCGCTACATTCTTTTGAAACCGTGAGTAGTTTGTATGTTCAGAGAACAGTACATCAGAAAGACGCCAGTGTTTTCTTTGTCTCTCTTTTATGTGTTCATTCATGCTGTCCTACAGCTGTCATTCTGTGAAAAGAACAATGATATATGTGTGTGTGTTTCAGTGCTGCGGGCGGTGGAGAGGATTAATGCTGCCATCAGAAAAGGTGTAGCAGAGGAAACGGTGAATGAACTGATGAACCCAGACGCCCAGCTGCCGCAGGTTTACCCTAGTGCTGCAGATCTGTACCAGAGAGAACTCGCCAGCCTGCAACAGCAGAGCGCAGAGGTTAAAACAAACTCACATCCACACAATATCAGCTCACTCTGGTTATTTTGCTTTAACCATCCTACTAATGAGACATTGACTACAGAAACAAAGTACAGAAACAAAGCCTACGACCTGCAGCAGCATCCTAATGGTCATGGCCACTAATAAGTGATCAATTTGAAATTCTCTACAAAGATACCAGCTCTTGATTTCAGTAGAATTTAGCAGTTGCATTTTGCCAAGATATAGGCATGATATTTTAATAACAGCATCAAGCTTAAAAATACATGGCACACAAATATTGGGTAAAACTGGTTACACTGAAAAAATTTTTATCAGTACTTCTCAGAATTCAATATTATCAACTAAAAAAAAATAAATAAAAAATCAATTCATGTTGCTATTATACAAGTAAATATAAGAGAGACATGCATTTATAAATTTATTACAAAAACGTATATAAACATAGAGATTTTTGTTGTTTTAATAATATTGCATATATAAATATATTTTGCTGCCAAAAAACTAAACGGTAGTCATTGATCATTGATTATGGGATTGCCTTCTCTGAGATGCATATGATGCTGACTTTAGAATAGGTCGAAATTAAGCATCTCAGCCTATTTAAGTTGCGCACCTATGTTGCCTTTGTAAGCAGCTTACCAGGTTTAAGAACAGAGCAATAATTTACATGCAGTTTACTTAAGTTGACGACCTGTAACCGTTTAGTTTAGTCTGAGTGATTTTTGTGCTTTGCTTGACTGCACAGGGCTCTTTGTCACACCCCGAGCTGCTGGTTGCCGTGGAGATGCTGTCCTCGGTGGTGCTGATAAACGAGGCACTGAATGTAGGGGACAGGGCAGCAGTGTGGAAACGGCTCAGCAGTACCCTCACCGGCCTCAGCAATGTAGAGGACGAGTACGCCCAGAGGTGAGAATATTACTTTAAGACACATTCCTGGTCTTATCTTGCATGGTTTATCAGTGAATGTTATTCTAAAGAAAAAAATCTTCAACTTTCATCAAAATACAATAGCTTACTCAGCTACTGAAATGACTTTCCTTTCAGCTGAAAGTCACAGGCTGCATGGGCCATTGGATTATGTCAACTATTAGCCAAATAGCTATTTAAGCATTACTTTACCTAACTCTCATTCAAGTCTGGCTCTATTCTTGTATGCAAAAGCCACTTTTCATAATCAAATCCATTTCTGACTGATAAAACCAGGTCTCGTCCAACTTTGCTTTTTATTTTGCTTAGAAAAATGCCAAAATACGGAAGTAAAATAGGTTGTGAATGTTGATGTTGATTTGGCTCCTGGTTTTAGCCACTGTTTGTTGTTTCCCTGCAGATATATAGATGAGTTGGTGCGTCTGAAGGCAGCTGCGCGTGAAGAGGGTAGTGACTTTCTCACCTGGAATGACATCCAGGCCTGTGTGGACCAGGTCAACAGTACTATTCAAGAGGAACATGAAAGTGAGCATGATATTCATCCTCATTATGGATGGATCAAATTCAGATTGTTTTGTACTATGAACAGTGTACATGTCCTCTTGCGACTTTAGGGATTGCCGCTATTGGTCTGATCAACGAGGCTCTGGATGAGGGTGACCTACAGAAGACAATGGCTGCTTTACAGAACCCAGCCGCCAAGCTAACAGACATAGATCCATCTTTGGCCCAGCATTACTATGATATACTGCAGGAGGCAAGGAGAGAGAAGGCCCACGTATGTATACCTATACAGACCCACAACAATAACATGGCCCACACAAAACCCTGCCTCTGCAACTGTAAAAAATATCAACTATTTAATTCTTATTTTGAACCGTTCCGCATGTTGGGCCACTCCCACTGCTTTCATCCTCTCATATCCGATTCCGGTTTTTGTCTAGTTTATTTGTTTCCTTCTCTGTTCAAACACTAATGGGAGTTTGTTTCAATCTCTGAAAACACCATAGCATTGCGACCTGATGAGGGTACATATCCCTTTATCAAGGGAGGTCTGAGGTCTGATAGTGGAAGGAGAAAAATTAATTGTGATTTTCTGATAAAAATTGTAATTGTGATTTAAAATGTGAGTTTAAAAAGTACCAGGTTTGCCGTGCTATTATTATTATTATTACTATTCATAAATAAAAATACTAAATAAAACAAAACCGAGTATTAGGATAAAATAATATAATAGTATACTTTTTATTTTACAGTACTCATTTTTATGGTTGTCTTAATTACATCATTTTCAAACATGAAATCATTACGCATTTAACTGAAAACTCTGGATCGTGAGTTGCTCGTGTGTAAAAGAACACAGTGCTGTGCTTCACTCTGAAACAGAATATATTTACACTAAGCAATATTGCCATTTCTGAAAGCCTCTCTCTCTCCACATGCATCATGTGAGTTTCTCTCACTATGACTTCTCATGATTCTAGTCTGATGACATCATCTGAGCTCATACTGTCTCGTTCCGCACCCCCATATTTTGTCTCGCTTTTATTTGCCACCTCCCCTGTTCTTTTCATTAGAAAGCCCCTTACATTTTCAAATGACTATACTATGTGCAAATAACATTCGATTTATTTGATCTCACACACCTTAGGTATCATACACACCAACTTTGTATATGATAATAGGACATTTTGGTCCTAATCTGAGGCTCGTTGAAGAAGTGAAGTAGGTTCATGTGTAGCATATTTCAGTTTTGTGTCTAGTCAGTGTTTTAGGCCACGCCCCACGTGTTTCCTGTGGATGTGAAATTGAAACCTCAAGGATGCAGGTGAATGGGCACAGAGAAGGCCATGGTTTACCACAGCTGTGTGCCAGTGTGGTTCAGAGCTGAACTGAAGTCTCTTGAGGCCAAGAGCTCTTTTTTTACCATGACAGCTCTAGATAAAGTACCCAGAATACTCGTTCAGAGGCGTTACGGAAAATCTGCATCTCTGTTTGATTCACCTATTTGGAAACAGTTCTTGTGAGTTTAATTAGTGATATTTACCCTTTGTCACTAACCACTCTTTTAATAGAGGATCACATGAAAAGCAATTTTTGTCTCTTGAACTCATAGTAGCTGTCAAACTCGTGCTACCCAAAAAAAAAACATGGCTGGAAAAACAAAGTGTTTCCTTTTGCCATGATTTGTACAAGCATCGGAAATAGCAAGGCTTATGACTTTTTCTCTGCCTTAAAAGGGCAAAATTCTGGTCCTGTTAGCTGGCGTAGCTGAGGAAAGGGTTTTTAGCGCTGACATCATTCCTCCAGGCTGACACTAGCTTGGGTCACTATGCGGTGGAAAGCACAGATGAAACCAGATCTGCTCAACTCAGACAGGAAGTGGTTAGGAAAAAAGTTTGACGTTATGTTTTTTATAACAAAAATCCCAAAAGGTGGAGTGATGTGTGACCTGACAGTAACGATTCAAGATGTTTGTTTAATTGACTTCAGTAATTTTTGAGAAAGATATGAGCCTCATTCCTCTTGTAATGAGTAAAATATGAATAGTTAAAAATCATACTGTAATGGTATTGTACTGATGAGCAGCTGACATGAAATGCTTTCAGGAAGTTAGTTGACATACAGTGGTGTGAAATGCTACACACACACACGCACACACACACACACATATATATTTATTATATGCAGTTTTTAATGATTTATTAATTTGGAGAATACATGGAATATTTGTAGATATTTGTACACAAAAATTTACGCTATGCCTCTATTATCCATATCCTTTTTAGAAGTACATCACTATTTACATTACATCCTGTGCTAAATTCCTTCCGTAAGCACTTCACCATGATCTTTACCAAAGTTTAGCTGGAATTGATAGAAGTAAGTTCCTCTTTTATCATTCAGTGTAAAGTAAACCATCCCAGAAGAGTTGGTAATGTAATCTTGGACATTACACCACACCCTTTTTCACTTCCTTCGTTACAGTTGGCAGACTTTATTCACATATTCAGATCCTGATCATTTCTACTCCACCCCACTGGGACACATTAAGTCCTGTTTGCGCTCTAATCCAGCAGGCATTAGTTTTACGCAGCCGATAAAATGTAACTCAGTGAAGCGGAGACTTATCAACTCTGAAGGAACAACGTTTTCCTCTGTTGCTCAATTTGCCACACCCTCAGGTTTGGTGCACGGCGCTGCTGTGCGTTTGCAAGGAAGGCAGGCGGATTGCATAGAGGGGCCGCTGCACTCAGCAAATCAGAGAGCTGCAAATCGTGCTCCGGAAACTGAGCTCAACATGCGGTCAGGGACTACTATGAGAGGGCAACTGCACCACCTGGTGGTGGTGGTAGTAATGAACCCTTTCATTAGCATGCGTTTATCCAAAATGCCCTGAAGCAGATGCAATTAATTCAAAGGTGTAAATTTAATACAGGTACCCCTACAACCAAAGAACATGATCTGCACAAGTCAGTCAGCTCAATCTTATTTATGGCTCTCTGCAGCACTTCCAGAAGGAGATTGTGCTATTTTCTTAAAAGGCAGTGTGTGATTGTTTATATAATTTTGGCAGTTATGTTGTTGAATAATGAAACACTGTCTCTTCCAGTTCATATAGGTCATTTGTTAATGTGACTAACCCTAATGTGTTTTTCATCCACATCATACTGTACCTGTTGACAGTTAAAACATTTTTTTAAAATGGAATTAAAGTGACAGTTCACCCAAAAATGTCAACATTTACTCACCCACGTATTGTTCTAAACTTTCCTCTGTGGAAAACAAAAGATGTTTCGAAAAAGTCCATAAATTGAGTGTCATTGAGGTGCAGAACAACATTGGACCCCATTGACTTTTATTGTATGGACAAAAAACCTCTGCTTTTTTTTGTGATCCCGAGAAGAAAGTAAGGCATACAGGTTTGGAACATGAGGGTGAGTAAATGATGACATTTTGGGGTGAAATGTCACTTTAATTCCATAAAAAAAAAATTAACTGTCAACAGGTGGACTGTTTAATGTCTGTATTAATAATCTAATTACAGAAGGTTTGACTGACACCTAGTGTCCGAGTGTTATTCCTAATCAAATACAAACGGAAATCTAGTTGGAATAGCTTGAATTTTTTGAAAACATGATTATTTTATCCTATTTTGTTTGGTGGCACAGAGCTTCATCTTTAAACATTCCCATAGTCCTTAAAATCTGCCATTTCAAAAGTGTGAAATTTATGCATAATAGTTAATGTAAATGTTGGTAGTTATGCGTAGTTCTCTCTCGTCTTTTTCTTTAGCTAGAAATTACCTGTTATAAATCCAATCTTTAAAATGCTTATATAGTCATCAAAATTATTGCAGAAGTCATGGGGAAAAAATGGAAATGAATTGTCCACAAAGTGTGGGAACCTTGTGTAAATTATATTTGACTATATCGATCAGAACACATCCTAATTCTTTGAAATGGTTACTCATTGGTAATTGACTTCTTGTTTTTTTGCTTGTCTTTACAGGAATGCGGAGATCCTTCTGCAGTGCTTTGGTTAGATGAGATCCAGGATGCGATCTTAAGAGCCAACAAGGACTCAGAGGATGCTCTGCAGTGTAAAAATACTTATTTAAATCTTAGTGTACTTGCTATTAAACTCAGAACTTATTTCCTTTTGTGTTTGTGTATTTACTCATTTAGTCTGCATCTCTCAGCTTGAATATAACTATGATGATACGATCATACTACGATGATTCTTTTCCTTGAACCATCTAAAGAATAATCTTCTTTTCCATCTTCAGTCTCTCAGGCGATCCAGGCCATTAATGAGACTGTGGATAACAAGGACTCTTCTCAGACACTGGCAGCCCTGCGTTCACCTGCTGCTGGTCTGTATGGAGTCACGTCTGAATGTGCTCAGACCTACCAGGATGACCTGTTTCGGATTAAAGAGGACAAGAAAAAGGAAGGTGAGATGGGTGCTTGTGTTGATTCTTTTGATATTTGGTACAAAAATCTATAGTAATAATTACATTAAAACAAGTACAATTTCTTTTTTCTACTCAAGTTCTCAGCTGAAGAATTTGTTTTAAACTGTTTGGTGATATCACAACATATCACATTTACACTTTGTGATGGAGAGAGTAATAGAGGTTTTTGGTAGGGGATAATGGCAGTGAATGGATGAAACATTGGGTGAAAGGAGGACACAACTACTACTATAACCTCAAGACTGGACAAGGCACCTGGGAAGAGCCTGCAGACTTTATTCCAAACAACACTGAGCTCAACAAGGAGGAAATACAGGTAAATCTCTCCAGTATTTATTTTTACAATGTATATAATAAATAATATATATTACACCATATTGTGATATATCATAATATATTATATCTATTAATATAATAACTGTAATTTTACAGTTTTTTTGTTTTTATTTATTTTTTCTTCCTGATTATTTACTGTCTTTGTAGTCTGTTGTGTCAGGAGTAACCACAGCATATAACCGAGAGCAACTGTGGTTGGCCAATGAGAGTCTGATCGCCAAGCTGCAGGCCCGGTGCCGTGGTTTTCTGGTGCGACGTGGAATGAAAGATCGTCTTGGGTTCTTGAAGTCTCAGGAGCCGTCTGTCACATGCATACAGGTCACTCTCCTCTGGCTTCCTTCACTTAGTGCTAAACAAGACTGGAAGGCAGTAATGTAAATAATAACAAAAATAACATAAACGTTGGTTTATGCCATTTATGCCAAGCCAATCATGACCTTCTGGTTCTGTTTGCTTTATAGGCCCACTGGAGAGGCTATAAGGACAGAAAGAAGTACAGTGACAGGAAGCAGTACCTGAAGGATCATGCTGATGATGCTGTCAAGGTAAGATCAAATTTTGATGAAATAAAAGATCCACACTTCTTGCATCATAAAATGTCAGGATTATACTCACCGTCTGCTATACACTACATGGCATAAAATAAGTGGTCCATTCAGTGATGATAAATCTTAATATGGTCAAATCTGAATTTGAATAAATCTATGTTTTTTTTTTCTGTAGATTCAGTCAATGGTCAGGATGCACCAAGCTCGCAAAAAATACAGAGATCGCCTGCAGTACTTCAAAGACCATGTGAGTTTTAATTCAAAATCAAAGGACTTGTATATTTTTATAGTTAATAATAATAGTTACTATAAAAAATAGTTAATCTGATTTCTAACTGCTCAGTGGTCAGTCTTTAATGTTCTCCATCCAACTTTCTCATTGCAGATAAATGATGTGGTGAAAATTCAGGCTTTCATTCGAGCCAACAAAGCAAGAGATGACTACAAAACACTCAGTAAGCATTTTATGTACTTCCTTCGAATTCTGCTTCACATCCATTCACTTTGAACATGCCTCTAATATACATGTAGATAACTTGTTTTTTTCTTTTGAAGCCATGTAATTGTTGTTTCTGTATACTGTTAAAACGTGAACACCATAAAATGGCTTGATCATTTGATCTCCATCATTTACTCCTGCTCATGTCATTCCAAACCTTTATGACTTACTTTCTTCTGTGGAACATAAATGTATTTTGAGAAATGTCTCAATGTTTTTTTCTCCATACAATGGAATGTAGATAACTTGTTTTTTTCTTTTGAAGCCATGTAATTGTTGTTTCTGTATACTGTTAAAACGTGAACACCATAAAATGGCTTGATCATTTGATCTCCATCATTTACTCCTGCTCATGTCATTCCAAACCTTTATGACTTACTTACTTCTGTGGAACATAAAAAATGTATTTTGAGAAATGTCTCAATGTTTTTTTCTCCATACAATGGAAGTCAACTGTTTGGTTGACCAACATTCTTCAAAATATCTTCTTTTATGTTCTGCAGAAGAAAGAAAGTTAATCAGGTTCAAAACTACATTAGGGGGAGTAAATGATGACAGTTTTTTTAGGGTGAACTTTACCTTTAAGGGGAGGGACACTTTATAGAACATTTAATTGGACCAGAATTAGAGTGCAGGATGAGTCATCAGTGTTTTTGTTCAGTTTTCCCAGAAGAAAAAGACTGCACATTTTAAAGTGTATACCTTCAAGCTGTTTCCTCCAACTAGTATAGGAATACACCAGCACTGAATGCCATACAACTATAAATCCTGTCTTTAACAGTCAATGCAGATGATCCTCCAATGGCAGTTGTTCGTAAGTTTGTCCACCTGCTGGATCACAGTGATCAGGACTTCCAGGAAGAGCTGGAACTGATGCGGCTGAGAGAAGAGGTGATCACCAACATCCGCTCCAACCAGCAGCTGGAGAACGACCTCAATCTGATGGACATCAAGATCGGCCTGCTGGTGAAAAACAAGATCACCCTTCAGGAGGTGGTCTCTCACAGCAAGAAGCTCACCAAGAAGAACAAGGGTGAGCTGTCCAACCTCATGATGATGAACAAGCAGAAAGGAGGCCTGAAGGCACTTAGTAAAGAGAAGAGGGAGAAGCTGGAGGCATATCAGTTCCTCTTTTACCTGTTACAGGTAAAACTCATCAACTCTTCCCTAAGAATTGTTTGAAAATCAGTGTCACTACAGTCCTGTTAATTCCCCTCTCTGTTAATTTTCCTCAGACAAATCCAACCTATCTGGCCAAGCTGATCTTTCAGATGCCACAGAACAAGTCCACCAAGTTCATGGATTCTGTCATTTTCACATTGTACAACTACGCTTCTAATCAGCGTGAAGAGTACCTCTTGCTCAATCTCTTCAAAACGGCCCTGCAGGAGGAAATCAAGTAGGAATTTCATGATATACCATTAGGGCTGGGCGATATAGCTAAAAAATGTATCAACGATATAATGTTTCATATCGTTCGGTATCGATAATTATTGACATTTTTTATAACCTTTTTTAAAACAAAGAGCAATAGAATTTTTTTTTTTACATTTAACCACTGTATTTTTAAATTAACCCAATTTATTGAGACAAGTATTTGTCCGTCTAAAAAATGTGCTGAATATGCGTTCTGTGTGAATGGCTTAGTTTCAGTTTTAACCTAATCAAGATCTTCTCCGCATTGAGCTTCTATATTTCTCTAATATTTTGAATGCATAACACAGCAGCGGTGCGTCTCGTGGGCTAGACTAACAAAACATTAAAATGCAACAATGTCGCTTACATCATTATCTCCGCATCTCGCGCGCCACTGATGACGCTCCCTGATGGACACCTAACATTCAAATGTAAATGTTTTTTAAATTCGACTAATATTCATTCTTTATTCACAATTTTCTCATCACAGGCAGGCATAGCACTCATTTCAGCATGTGTTCGTGTTTGTGTGTGCTGTCTGCGTCACTCATAGCACGTGCCTATATCGTGCGCCATATCAAACATTTTTTCTATCGTTATCGAAGAAGGTGTACCGTCGATAAATATCGATACCGTTTTATCGCCCAGGCCTATATACCATAAATTATATACTCTATTTATCAAGATGCATTTGCATCTTTGACGATCTCTCAGTAATGTTTGTCTTGTAAATGCAGATCAAAAGTGGACCACATCCAGGAGATTGTCACAGGAAACCCAACAGTCATTAAGATGGTGGTGAGCTTTAACAGAGGAGCCCGAGGTCAGAACGCACTCCGGCAGATCCTGGCTCCGGTCGTGAAGGAAATCATGGATGACAAGACGCTCAACATTAAAACTGACCCAGTCGACATATACAAGAGCTGGGTGAACCAGATGGAGAGTCAAACTGGAGAGGCCAGGTGTGTTTTCAACCTTTTTGATATGAAGGGCCCCCGCTGTCTAACACAATATTCTCCCCCTCCATATACGCTAAGATATTTTCAGTATTTTCTTCTGTAATTATGACAAAGCTGCTTGTTTTCAAACTTTTATTGATATATCAAATTAATTAATGTGGTTAATTCATTTAATGTATTAAATTATTTAACTTAGATTTATTTTGTGATCCCACAGGTTATGTTCTATATTCCAGAACTGTATGTTCTTCAATAAAAACAGCATTTAAGGCCTTTCCACACTGAGCGCGAAATAGCGAAACAAATATCGGACGCGATGGCGCGCTGGAATAAAACAATAGATTTCTATGGATGCTTCCACATAGAATGCGAACATTCGTGCACCGAAAATGCAAATGTTTTTTTTTTTTCCGAACCAGTCCGACAAATCTTTTCAGTTTCGCAAAGCGAAGACACGGGCCGTCTTTGAGAACAGATTTATTCTCACATGTTCTTTATACAGAATAACATTTCTATTAATTGTCCACTGAATTATGTAATCACAGTAGAGCACCATTTGTTTTCTTCCACGTGCGCGAGTGTTATGAGTCAGAGCGCGTTCCCTCTTTTTCTACACATGAAATATGAAAGCAAATAGACATATAATTATGACGACCATCTCTATCTTTCTGTCGCTCAGCTCGGCTAATGTCCGTCCCATGCACTGAACGCGCTCTCCTCCACATCACGAGTAGACACGCCCCTTATTGCTGATTGGCTACAAGTTTGTTTTGCGATTCGGCCTGAATCAGTTTTCTAAAGTGTTTTTGAAAAATCACATACCCTGCCTTTAAATCCATTTACGAGATACATATCTGAGGAAAAATGCATTGTTGGTCGCGCCACCTAGCGTGCAGGCGTGAATTAACAGAAGGCAAACAATCGTTTCGCGTTCGGTGTGAAAGCACCGTTCGTCGGCGATTCGCCTCGCTTTTCGCATCGCGCTCAGTGTGGAAAGGCTTTTATTGTGGGGAAAATATAAAGAAATATGATTTCAGTCTTAATTTGATGTGTTTTTTTTAGCATTTTAATTTAGATTAAATTTTAATAAATTTATAATAATTTGTTCATTTAAGTAATTTTAAGTCATTCTGTGGCCCCCTTGGAAGTCTGCTGAGGCCCCCTAGGGGGCCCCAGGCTCCTGGTTGAGAGCCACTACTTTACTAGCAATCATTTATACTTATAATAATAATAATAAATATATATATTTTTTAAAGGATTTTTAAGACATGTAAAAGAATAAAAGTAAATACTGAAATTAATTTGATTAAATCCAGATGCACAAAATAAAATGTAACGCTAGATGACCCGCTACCTAATGTTGCAGTGACCGTGTAATTCTGTTTTGCAGTAAATTGCCGTATGATGTGACTCCAGAACAGGCAGTGAGTCACGAGGAGGTTCGAACCCGCCTGGAAGCCTCCATCAAGAACATGAGGACAGTCACAGACAAATTCCTCTCAGCCATAATTGTTTCTGTGGATAAAATCCCGTGAGTTGATAAAATCCCGCCACCTGAATTTCCCTCAGGGATCAACAAATTCCATGTCTTGCATCTACTTTTAGATGCACCTACCATAAATTGTTCTTGAATATATGAAAATGACTTTTAGCAAGCCCAGATTTGAATATTCAAATACATGTCTGTTACATGAGCCGTTTCTTTGTTCATGCTCTTGTATAAATCAGCATTACATCACTGTTAAAGAGTGGTGCTGTGCTGCTGCTCTTATTTTACTGAGGTTTTACTAAGCTAAACCTCTAAGAGTTAAGTTAAGAGGGCAGAATACCACATAAAATAACGCCATTTTTATATGACCTTTTCTTCACCGAATGGACTAAAAAATAACACAGTGAATGAATCAATTCTTTAATAACTCATGAACTCCTCATATATCATTCAAATAAATAATTCACTGAATCCATCAGAGCACAATTAGCAATTATGATACAATTATGAATTAATGAATTTACTGAATGCTAACTCATCAAAACTTTTATTCATGTTTGACTTGAAATGATCCAAGAACTATTTCCATGTTATTGTGTATTACTGACTGATTGTTCTCTTGTAGACTTATTTACATTCACTACACGTTTTGGAATAAGGGCTATTTCAACTATAGCAACATTCAAATATAAGAACTAAGAATCATTTGGGTTTTCCCTGTAGATATGGCATGCGGTTCATTGCCAAGATGCTGAAGGACACACTTAACGAAAGGTTCCCTGATGCCACAGAGGATGAGCTTTTGAAGGTTTGTTACATCACAGCTGCTGGAAATCACAGCAGTGTTATTCCTGTGCAACGTTTGGCTGATGTAATTGTACGCTTTAGTCTCAAAACCAAGACAGCCTTTATTCAGTTGTCTTGAACACTCTGATTACCTCTTTGCTAAACTGGCACCCGCTGCTTCTCCATATCAGCTCTGTCCCACTGTGGAACATTGTGCTGAATCCTGAGCATTTCTCTGCTCTTGTGCTTCTCTTCTGTTGTGATACTCCAGTCTCCTCACTTTGAATAATAAATGTGGTTTCCATCTCGTTCCTTTTCTTCTGGAAAGAGATTCCTCTTCTCTTTCTTTCTATCTATCTGTCCCACACCTGCTCTGTCTCTCTCTTTTTCTACGGCCTGGCTCCAGCTCTCCTCTTGGCCCTTGCTTATACCCTTTTCAAGAGGTTTTTGATGAGCACCCAGCACAGGTGAGCCACATCTTTCTTATTCTTGCCTTGCTGCTTCTCTTTCTGTCAGTAATTTTGTTTACCCCCTTTGAAGAAGCAGAGGATCTTCAATTGCACAAAGATAGAAACATAGATAATAGGTTTTAAAAATTGCACAGATGTTATGTTTGCTTAAAAAAACGGAGGACATACTCATCCCTATTATCTTTTAAGATTGTGGGCAACCTGCTGTACTACCGCTACATGAACCCCGCCATTGTGGCTCCTGATGCCTTTGACATCATTGATCTATCGGCTGGAGGTCAGCTGACCACCGAACAGAGGCGAAACCTGGGATCAATCGCCAAAATGCTGCAGCACGCAGCCTCCAACAAGATGTTCCTCGGAGACAACGCCCATCTGAACCCCATCAATGAATACCTCTCTAACTCCTACCAGAAATTTAGGTACAAGTGACATCAAAGTGCCTGTGTTTGTTTCTTTATTTCAAGCAGTTTCTTTATTTCCATACTGATGCAAGAACCTTTCTATCTCCCAGACGTTTCTTTTTGTCTGCTTGTGACGTTTCATCTTTGGAAGACAAGTTCAATGTGGATCAGTACTCTGACCTGGTCACCTTGACCAAGCCTGTGATCTACATTTCCATTGGGGAGATCATCAACACTCACACGGTAACTATTTGAGACTTAAGGTGTGATCACATTTACCGTTGCTCTGCGAAATTTTGAAATTCAGACATTTCAATTGGTATCTGGGAGTTTTGACTGGGGGCAAAAAAAATGACTCAAAAATATTTTTCATTGGTTTCAAGTTGTTCACGAAAAATTCAGTATGTTGATCAGCAGAAAGCTGATTGGTTTGAAAGTGACTTCGGTATAAGTGGTGCTTCAAGCATCGCTACACTAATGACAATAGAAAGTGGACCTTTTATACCAACGAAATTTAGGTGAAATTTCACCTATGTGACCAGATCACATCTAGTATAGTTGGTTTTAAGAACTGAATATATTGTGGTATCTTCTTTAGCTCTTGCTAGATCACCAGGATGCCATCGCACCAGACCACAATGATCCTATTCATGAGTTGCTAGATGACCTGGGAGAAGTGCCCACCATTGAGTCTTTAATAGGTGAGTCTCTGAGATATGCTTTAATGTCTCAGGACGCTGAGGTCCTACAGAGTCCGAGTGATGGACTGTTGTTCTCTCACAGGTGAGAGCCCACTTCCCCCTGATGATCCTAATAAGGAAATGATGGGTAAGACAGAAGTCTCTCTCACCCTCACCAACAAATTTGATGTTCCTGATAAGGCCAATGCTGAAATGGATGCCAAGACTCTCCTCCTCAAGTAAGGACAAAGCCTTACTCAAATTCTTCTGTTATAAAACCTAGTGAGGTACCAAGTTCTACGGCAGCATGTTTCCTTCCCAGAGAAGATAATCCACTAATGCAAACCTTTCCACTATTTCCAACATTTATGAGTGAATTATGAATGCATGAAAATATCCACACAAAACAAATAACCACCAGTATGTCTTAAAAAAAAAAAACATAGCAGGTTTTCTAGGTCTAATGAATGTAAATAATTAATTTCAAATTTTAAAATAATTATTTTGGACATAAATATTCATAACTGCCCATTTTAAAGAAACAATGTTTAAAGAATAACATTTTGGTGAAAAATTATTGGTGATTCTCACTTTGTTTGGCACTGATCTTACAGTACATTAAAATACATCACATCTGGTCTTGCCACGAAACTTCAAATATTTCAATGCGTCCAAAGCTTAAATTGGATCTAAAATCTCCGTATACACATATGGTCGGGGCTTCATGCAGCTTCAGTACTACTCTTCATTGGAAATTAATGACTTCCAGTCTGTTGTTTGGTATTTGTTGTTTATCAAAGAGAGTGAAAAGGTTGCTTTAGACTATAGAAATGTTAGCTCGGCAATCAATTGTAATTTAAGTCTATTGTACAGAAAGCAGTTGTGAAGTGCATGGAGTTGCTGCCTTTGTAGGTCACTAGGTTCTAGAATGAATATTTTTACTTGCTAACACATTTTTAACATGAATCTTTATCCATTCATCTTTCTCATTTAGCACCAAGAGGCTCATAGTAGATGTGATCAGGTTTCAGCCAGGAGAGACACTTACTGAGATTCTGGAGACTGTAGCTTCACCAGAGCAGGTACTTTAATTGCAGAATTTACAAATGAAAAACTTCATCAAATCAGAGTTTTTTGTTTTCAAATCAACATTTTGGGTTTTGGAATAGGAAGCCGAGTACCAGCGTGCCATGCAGCGACGAGCCATTCGAGATGCTAAGACCCCGGAGAAGATGAAGCAAGCCAAACCAGTTGTGGATGACAGTCTTACTTTGCAAGGCAAGAAGGACAAAATCAAGAGCAACTTGCAAAGGCTAGGAGAGTTGGGCAAAGTTCACCCTGAGAAGAAATACCAGGATCTTATCAATGACATCTCCAAGGTACCATTCCTATGTCTTTTGAAACTTCAAATGCGCTATTTAGTTTTAGATTAAAGCGTCTTGATTTATTCGTTGATGATGTTTGAAGGACATCCGGAACCAGAGGCGATACCGTCAGAGGCGAAAGGCAGAATTGGTGAAGCTTCAGCAGACTAATGCTGCCCTGAACTCCAAGACCAATTTCTACAATGTGCAGATTGACTACTACAATCAATACATCAAGACCTGCATGGACAATCTAGCCAGCAAGGGCAAGTGAGTGAAGCGTGTTTGGAGTATTTACTGTCCAGTTTAGTTCATGTCGTTATCTCTGATTGGATAATTGCCGTTGAGCTCATGGAAAATGCGATTGCTTCACACACAGAGTTTCTAAGAAACCTGGAGACAATAAGGCGAAGAAGAGTAAGCAGGTATCGCAGAAGTACACAGCAGCCCGTCTGCATGAGAAGGGAGTGCTCATTGACATCGAGGACCTGCAGCCAAATCAGTGAGTTTCAACTTCTGGTTTTGTTTTTGACTTCATCTATTCATGTCTCGCAGTTTATATATCTACATTTCCTCTTGTCGTCCTGTAATAATATGCTCGTTTCCTATTTTTACAGGTATAAGAATGTCATTTTCGAGATCTCACAATCTGAGGTTGTAGGCGTGTTTGATGTGAAAGCTAAGCTTATGGGAGTCCATTTGGAGACATTGATGTTGGAATACCAGGTAAAAAGTTCTTCTCTTGATATTTTTAGGGTGCTTTCACACCTGGCCCGTTGTTTCGGAACCTGGCGCGTTTCCCTCCTTAGCTCGGTTCGTTTGGGCATATGTGAACACGGCAATCGCGCCCGGATCCGCGCCAAAACAATCGGTCCGAGATCGCCTGAACGAGGTGGTCTCGGCTCGATTGAAAACGAACTCTGGAGCGGTTCGGTTGTAGTGAGAAAGCAATCCGATCTAACGGACCAATGAACCAGGCTATATCACAATGTATAATGGGTAATTACGTAAGTTCCGTGAAAAGCATTAGCTTTGTTGTTTTGCTAATACTTGCAATACATTTTAATCCCGGTTTCGGAACAAAGCAATCGATCTACAGGTGTAGTCTCTGTATCTCATGTAGTCAGACTCAGAAGGATTTTTTTTTTTTTTTTAAACTCTGTATGTAATTTTTGATTGTGTTTAATAACAGGACCTGCTCCAGTTGCAGTACGAGGGGGTGGCAGTGATGAAGCTGTTCGATCGAGCTACTGTAAATGTTAACCTCCTCATTTTCCTGCTCAACAAGAAGTTCTACGGCAAATAGAAACTCAGAGGGACTTGACAGACTGTTTGATTCAAATTGAAGCCCAGACCACATTCATCTTTAAAGTTTAAATGTCTTTCCTGCACTGCTCTGAGTGTGCCTTTTGTGCCTTTCTTGAAGGATAAATTCCTTGAATGTACATTATCAAACTTGTCGTAGACCACCAACCTGTATCTTCAGGATATGTAACGGTTGACTGCTTTCTGTTTTTATTGAGATGTAAGTGTCCAAAAGAGTATCAATAGTAGTTTGCTTTGATTTTTTGCAAACTGTGCTTGCATGAGCTTTGAATACTGTATATGTTATATGTAAAATGAACATTTTTATTACCTAATCTATTCTTAGGGAGAAACTATTTGAAAATTGTTTCTAAGTATCCTTATCGTCTAGGAGAGTGATGAGTGTTATAGCCACATTCCTCCAAATGTTACCAAAATATATTTATCAGAGTAATATTTGTTTCTTTATTTGTAAAAACCTGAATAGGTATACTTCATTGGCTAGTCGAAAAATTAGGACTTGCTGGAAAATACTTTTTTTTTTTTTTTCGTACACTGCATGCTGGATGAATTTTACGTTTACGTCCCTCTAATTTTTGCAGCCATGTGTCCATTTATTTTTTTAAAAGTGCCTTAACTTGAATAAACCGTTGGGTAAATTTGTGGAGAAGCCTTATCATGTCAACACATAGTGTTTATAATGTCAGTCCATCTCGTTGTCTGTTGATATAATTATTTGACTCCTAATATATAAGGTTGAATGATGGTTACATATTTTTACTGATTAGTGATGCCGGTTTATACACTTATTATGTTGAGAAAATACACTGATGACATAAACAGATTCATTATGAAATTTAAAAGATGTACAGACACATTTTCTTTTAATTTTAACTTACAAAAACCTTTTAAGGTTCAGTTCAATCATTACAGTCTTTAAAAACAAAAGGATTCAGGTTTTAGAGAAGAACATCACATTTATTGTAACTGTTCTGGTGTCTGACTGAGATGTTCTCAGTTATTGTACCGTTAAAACAAAGTGCCACACTGTTTTATATTCAAATGTTTTATAAAGCATTATGAAGGTGTGTATTTTTTTTTACATTCGATATGAAATGCCAAATTGGTAGCTGTGTGGAATATGAACTGCAGTGTGGTTGACATTTCTAAATGTAACGGTCGTTTTCCTTATGTTACCATTAACACTTTAAAGATAGTTCACAAAGATGCTGGTCAGAAAATGGTGACAGGATGATAAATTTCACTGCCCAGTGTTACATATGGCAAAACAAATGTATTTCAGTGAAAGCTGATAGGCATATTCTTTAACCGAAAAGTTTTGCTTTTTTTTTTTTTTTTTTTTTTTTTCATTTATTACAGAGAGCTCGAGCTATTTGTTAGCTGTTCCACTGCTAAAACTATGAATAAAATATATAAATGAAAACCATAGTATATCCTTTTGTTCAGACGCTCCCATACATGAAAGTCATCCTTCTATTTTAATTTTTGAATGGCCCAAATGATTAAGCTTAGTTATTTATTTTATTTTGCTCTATATTATATAGCTGCTTTGTTGTGTAAAGGTGAAAATCTGCTATAATATCTGGACATTTCAATTGTTTGCATTTACATTTTCATTTAGCAGACACTTTTAACTAAAGCGACTTACAATAGATGAATACAAGTGATTCATCATAAAGCGGCAAATAAACACAGGAAGTGCTTTTAATACAAAGTTTCAGACATCGTCCAGATTAGCACAAGCTAGAACAGGGAGGGATTAAAGAAAAGTAGAAGCAAAGTTTTATTATTATTATTATTATTAAGATGCAGTCAAATGTTGACGGAAGAGATGAATTTTACAGGAATATTGCCGCAGTGCTCACCTGTTCAAGCTGACAGATTTAATCACTAGGTATTATTAGGTATTTATAAGGCCAGGCAAGGCAGGTTTATTTATATAGCACATTTCATACACAATAGTAATTCAATGTGCTTTACATAAAAGAAAATAATAATAATAAAAAAATTATCACAACAATAAAACAAGGAATTTAAAAACTTTGAAAATGATTAAAAAACGATTTTTATAAGGAGAAAAGTATAAAGGCTCATTTAATTTGTATTAATTTATGAGAAAACTATAAAAAAAAAATCATTATAATTAATTTTTAAAACCTGAAATTAAAAGAAAATAAAAATATTTAATCAAAAAATGTAACTACATTTCAATGAAAATTAGAAATGTTGCCTGAAATAAAATAACTTTTAAGTTGAAGTACTAATATTACTAAAAACAAAACTGAATAAAAATTATTCAAGCTAATATTTAAAAAAAAAAAAAAATGACAAGCACATAAAATTATTTAAACTTATACTGAAATGAAAATGAAAATATATAAATAAAAGCTCATTCAAAATATTAAATACTACAAAAGTATACAAATAAGATTAAAATAAAACTGGTACTTTTAACTAATTGAGGTGATAAAATGTACAGCTATAGTCCAAATATTATGCAGATAGTACGCTAATTCTGCTGTTCACAGAATCAACTATAAGCAATTACATCCACGATTTTTACGACCATAAATCCAGACTCAAACTTTGCCTGAAACACAGCCCTTATGTTTCAGGCTCCCACAATGCTACCGGCTCAGACTAGTTATGACTTTTTTTTTTTACAAAAAGGTGATTTCCAAGGTGATACCTAGATGCCACTTTATTAAATGTGCAATAAAAAGGGATGCAAAGTTAAGAATGGAGTATGCGTACATCCTTGACAGGGTGTAGCATTCAGAGTCGAGGATGTTGGGATAATTCATTTAAAACTATAAGCAATTACATCCACGATTTTTACGACCATAAATCCAGACTCAAACTTTGCCTGAAACACAGCCCTTGTGTTTCAGGCTCCCACAATGCTACCGGCTCAGACTAGTTATGACTTTTTTTTTTACAAAAAGGTGATTTCCAAGGTGATACCTAGATGCCACTTTATTAAATGTGCAATAAAAAGGGATGCAAAGTTAAGAATGGAGTATGCGTACATCCTTGACAGGCTGTAGCATTCAGAGAGTCGAGGATGTTGGGATAATTCATTTAAGTCACTTTGATATTGAACACCAAGATATATTTTACCAAGATCATCCTCACATGCTCCTCTCTTACCTGAGCGTGACAAGACAGCAGTGGCGATATTCTCCTCCTCCTATCTCTTTTGCCCATAATGCTGGGCTTCTTAGAACTGGCACAATGGAGGTCTTCTTTCAGTATAAAGGAACTATAGACTGAACAAATGTTGCATATGCCTACACATGCCTTCACAACAAAACTGGGGATGATGATGTGATAGCCCGGAGCCTTGAGTAAATATGATCAATAGAACTGTCCTGAAAAAATGAATAGAAGTTGTCAGGAAGAAAGGCAGACTGTTGTATGTTGTTGCAGTCATGATAGACACTCTCATAGATAGGTCTGTTATTTTACTGAGATCATAATGTGGATTTAAATATCATTTCATGTGTCTGGAATTGAGAACATCCGACCTAGCTCAGTGCCTGTTTCACCATTTACCCATGGTGCTTAGTTTGGCTATGTACGCATCTCATCTTAAATGTGTTTATCGATATAGCCAGTAACACAATCCACAAACAGAATGATGTTTCCAGCAGTTACACAGATAATAAAGAAGAGATCCCATTCAGCAGTGTTGGGAAGGTTACTTTTGAAGTGTAATAGGTTACAGATTACAAGTTACCCTTTTTAAAATGTAATAAATAGTGTACCTATTTCAATGACTTTATTAAATTTGAGCAAATGTTTTCAACTGTTAATCATTTTAAAACATTTAAAGCAGGCACGGTTAACCTTACAGTACTCAACACTGATTACTGTCAGACTTTCAAAATCCTTCATCACTTGAATTAAGATCATAATCATTTAATTTCAAAGTGCAGCCACCACAAAATCAGACTTTAGCAGCTCTTTTTACTTTGAGATCGTTCTGAGGTTAAATATAGATTTAAAAATCATAACAAGAAATAGTTTAATAACTATGATACTGTTTTTGAAATCAGGAATGGCATCTAACGATGCTTTGGAAAAAAACAGTTAATCCTAAAAAATAAAGCATATACATAAAACCAGATAGGAAATAAAACAAATAAGCATATGTCCTATTCTGTGTCCTAAATAGGACACAGTCCTATCTGTCTTCTGAAACATTGGTGTCTCATATTTTAGAGCAGTCAATGCAATTTTGGAAATCAATCAAATCTGTATGTGTGAAAATATTCAGATGTGACCCCCTTTGTAATCAGTATCATTTTCTTAAGTAACTGTAATTTAATTACATTTTTTTCTCAGTAACAGATTACAGTTACATTTATTTTGTAATTACATTACATAATTCCGTTACATGTAACTTACTCCCCAACACTGCCATTGAGGTAACAATGAAGTTTCTTAATATAGAATCTGATTTAGTTTAAAGCAGGCACGGTTAACCTTACAGTACTCAACACTGATTACTGTCAGACTTTCAAAATCCTTCATCACTTGAATTAAGATCATAATCATTTAATTTCAAAGTGCAGCCACCACAAAATCAGACTTTAGCAGCTCTTTTTACTTTGAGATCGTTCTGAGGTTAAATATAGATTTAAAAATCATAACAAGAAATAGTTTAATAACTATGATACTGTTTTTGAAATCAGGAATGGCATCTAACGATGCTTTGGAAAAAAAAACAGTTAATCCTAAAAAATAAAGCATATACATAAAACCAGATAGGAAATAAAACAAATAAGCATATGTCCTATTCTGTGTCCTAAATAGGACACAGTCCTATCTGTCTTCTGAAACATTGGTGTCTCATATTTTAGAGCAGTCAATGCAATTTTGGAAATCAATCAAATCTGTATGTGTGAAAATATTCAGATGTGACCCCCTTTGTAATCAGTATCATTTTCTTAAGTAACTGTAATTTAATTAAATTTTTTTCTCAGTAACAGATTACAGTTACATTTATTTTGTAATTACATTACATAATTCCGTTACATGTAACTTACTCCCCAACACTGCCATTGAGGTAACAATGAAGTTTCTTAATATAGAATCTGATTTAGTTCAGCAGCACCGAGTGTGTCATAGAGCTGGTCTTGCTGGTTGCCGCTTGCTTTTTGTAGTAAAAAAGTTTTCATTTTTATTTCTAATAAGATTTTTGATGACACTTTTAACATGAATAATTGTGCTGTGTATCCCTTGTCTCATATTTTAGAGCAGTCAATGCAATTTTGGAAATCAATCAAATCTGTATGTGTGTGAAAATATTCAGATGTGACCCCCTTTGTAATCAGTATCATTTTCTTAAGTAACTGTAATTTAATTAAATTTTTTTCTCAGTAACAGATTACAGTTACATTTATTTTGTAATTACATTACATAATTCCGTTACATGTAACTTACTCCCCAACACTGCCATTGAGGTAACAATGAAGTTTCTTAATATAGAATCTGATTTAGTTCAGCAGCACCGAGTGTGTCATAGAGCTGGTCTTGCTGGTTGCCGCTTGCTTTTTGTAGTAAAAAAGTTTTCATTTTTATTTCTAATAAGATTTTTGATGACACTTTTAACATGAATAATTGTGCTGTGTATCCCTTTAAGGGAATTCCACTGCCTCCTTGTGGCCACAACTTAAAAAAAAAATGGTATACAGTTTTGGGGCAGGCTTGTGTATTTTTTTTCCTCGGCTTGTTTTCACTCGGAGTGAGGGATCGGAGTTGACAAAACAAATGTGTTCCGTGGAGTCACGAATCCGTGCATCACAGTTCAGGTGGATCTAGATGATGGACACGGAGAAGAGAATCCAAAGGAGTACGCGCGGACTACACGATCAGATTTCACCGCTACATTTCACGAATCAGTAACATCTAAACATTTTCTCAGACTCGTATGACAACAGCGGTCGATCACTGGCCGGTGGTTGTCCTACCGCAGGGCAGTGAGTGTCTGATGCCGAGTTTGATTCGCTACCTTACTGCGAAGTTGCTGTCGCGCTTACCTGTTTATATGAGTTTTGAATGCGTAATGAGGTTTACATTGGCGAGACCACTTGTTGAAATCTCACAAAACTAAGTTCAGTGTTGTAGGAAATACGATTGATTGAATTTACCATATAAGTGGGCCGTTTAAAGAGTCGACCGACTGTTTGTTGTCATTTATAGTTCGTTTGTGATAAATCGGTTGTGTCATATCGCTCATTAGCTGGTTAGCTGTCACGCCTGACTTTATCCTGTAACTGACCGAGCAATATCAATCAATTACACACATTTAGACAGTTATATCACCAACTGTCTATCTTAATTCATAAATAATGGTAGGCACTTAAATATGTATGCGCAATAACAAAAAATATACACAATTTAAAGTGTTCTCGTCAGAATCTAAAGTATTTAGCTCGCTAGCTAGAGTCGTTACTGAACTTGTTTCGTAAATCCAAGTGAAATATTTAAGCTTTTCTGTTTGGCATTGCACAGTATTCCACATTTTTTCCCACGATACCAAGCAAGAGCTGGTTTAGTGATGCCAAACAAAACTGTCATAAACACTTGAATATTTAGCGATGTCCAGTTTCCTGACAAACTTTGAGCAAATTCTGCTCATCGCCTTTATACAAATATTGGCGTTATAAGTAGAAGGAATTCTTATATATCCTCGTTACTTTGCACTTAAGCTGAATTAAGTCCATTAAGTCGTTAATAATACGGTTTCATCACGTTTTCCAGCTCATTAATGGTGGCAAATCTCATGTCATTAAAGCCACCTCGTCAAACCTCTCTAAAGCATCTGGACTGCACTCTTACACGCTTTTCAGACATGAAAGGACAAATTAAACACATTTGACTTCTCTATCGACAACATTCAACCGTTAGTTCCCTGCGAAGTTGATCTCGAAACTCTGCGGCCCAACCATGTCTGGATCCCCGGGCTCGAGTGGCTCCAACCCGCGGAAGTTCAGCGAGAAGATCGCGCTGCACAACCAGAAACAGGCGGAGGAGACGCGGGCCTTCGAGCAGCTCATGACAGACCTCACCGTCTCAAGGGTAAGCACAGCCAAATTTGGATATTACCTCGCTCCCTCGATTTCATACATCAAGTGCAGCTGCCTAAGTTTGTCCTATGCACAACTGAATCACTGTGAATGGAAAATACCCGACACATCGAGTTCATGAGGAGGGATGAGAATGGCAGTGGCTGACTGCTGTCAATCACACTGCACACACATTCATATGGACATTATGAAAGGGCTGATGCCTTGAATTTATCTCATCATATTTACAAATCTTCTCCTGAGCAGTCGTTAATTATATTTTGCCTGAGCTGTAAGTAGCAAACCTATTTTTTCTTTGAGTACAGATGATTTTGATAGTCATACATAAGTCACCATGGCAACCATAGTTTCCAGCCAAGATGCCATACTTACTACAGCTATTGTTACTACTGTAAAACTGTGGTAACAACAACATATGAGAGAGAATGAGCACAGAAACAGCAGTGATGTTACAATGATGCCGTCCCCGGGTGAGCATTTGCATATGTGGGGTGAGTAGCTCAAGACTGTAAAAAGTTCAAATAAAATTTTGCCAGTAAAAATCTTTCCAAACATTTTAATGCGAGTTAATTTGAACACATGGGCAGCACTTTTATTTTTACAGTTATTATTTTAAGTGTGTGAAATGTAAAGTTTGTTTATTGTGAATTTGCAGCTGTGCAAAGGAGGGAGTTTATTTGTTTGCACTTTGCAATGGATAATGTACAGTCAGTCAGTGGTTATTGGAAAATAAACCAAACATGGCTATCAGACCCTTAAAATGGAAGGTTGATATAAGTCTCAGGTTGATATAAGCCCCCTTAACGTTGAGGTCTTATTCAATCTGTCAAATTTAATAATAATAATAATAATTTTAATTTAAAAACTTCCTTTTAAAAATTCAGGGTTGTTTTTTTTTTTTTTTTTTTTACTGTACTTGATCTTGCATATTACATGGCTGCTTACCAAATAAATCAAAGACAACATAGTTATATAGTGGTTAGTTATACAGTGTTGACCTTGACAACGATCATAATTTAGAAATACTTTACCACTGGTTGTAGCGACTAGCCAACCAGAATCATGTATCATGTACAAAGAGTGAAAAATCAACATCAACAAGAGAGTATGTAAAAACACTCTTAAAAATAAATATTCCAAAAAGGCGTTTTCGCAGTAATGCCATATAAGAACCATTTTGGGTTCCCCAAAGAACCTTTCAGTAAACAGTTCTTGAAATTACCCTTTTTTTCTCTCCTCATTGTGAATATTTTAATCATCGTAAGAACATTTTTTTCCACCATAAAGAACCTTTTGTGCAATGGAAAGGTTCAATGGACGTTAAAGGCTCTTCACGGAACCATAGATGCCAATAAAAGACCTTGTGTTAAAGGGATAGTTCACCCAAAAATGAAAATTTGATGTTTATCTGCTTACCCCCAGGGCATCCAAGATGTAGGTGACTTTGTTTCTTCAGTAGAACACATTTGATGATTTTTAAGTCCAACCGTTGGAGTCTATCAGTCGTATAATGCATGGCAATGGTAACAAAATCTACGAGAGTAAAAAAAAACATGCACAGACAAATCAAAATTAAACCCTGCGGCTCGTGACGACACACTGATGTCCTAAGACACGAAACGATCAGTTTG
>NW_015625591.1:787551-790057 GCF_001515625.1 Sinocyclocheilus rhinocerous | reverse complement strand
CCTCATCACCGCCGCTGTTTAAATGCCGAGCGCGCCTCTCCTCGGGAGACCGGTCTCTTTCCCGTGCATGCACGCTGGTGTCCTCGTGAGTCCAGGAGGGGTGCGTAGAGGGACTCCACAGTCCGGACGAGAACTGTAAGCAGATAAACATCAAATTTTCATTTTTGGGTGAACTATCCCTTTAAAGAGTGCTAAAACTTGACTGATTTAATTTGCCCACCTGTAGACATGTCCTCGAGAAGATTCACTAATAAATTATGATTTTAAACAAGAACTGTAATGGTTTGTTAGAATCTATGGTTAGCCTGGTAAACATAGGGGTCACGTCAGAAGCTTTTAGTGTGCTGAGCTGCTTTGCATTTTCAGTTTCATTTACATCCTCATCATGTAAACATTTAAAGGCGCTAATATGATCACATTTGTAATGGTGAACACCAGTAAAAGATGAGAGCTGAACATGTTCAGGCTGCTTTTCTGTGAGTTGTGGAAAAACGCTGTGTGTGTATCTTGGCATGACTGAGCTTAGAGTTTGGGTTATGTTTTTGTTGATGTCTACGATGGATTTTTTTGAAGTGTGGTTTAGAGAAGGGTTAAAGTCCGCGTGAACCGGAAGTTGTGACCGACTTTACTTTCGTATTGTGACGTACTTCAGAGAGAAACGGAATATTGAATGAGAAAAACAGAGGGCAACAGAACACTGACAGTTGGAGGGGCGTGTTTAAGGATGTTATGCTCAAGCCCAATCCGTCAAACTGACGTCATCAGAGAAGGTCCGTCATTTCAGAGGGGAGGTGCATTATCAGATTTGGATTACGAAGGCAAACAATTTTTTTTTTTGTGGATTGACTTGCACGGATGAATTGTTCACCACAAAAATAGCAGTGTGCGCTAACAAAATAAATATAGTTAATTTTGATTTCATGTGTAATTCAAGAAATGTCAGTCAGGTGTAGTGCTGGGCGATATACCGGTTCAAACGGTAAACCGGTTTGAATTCCACACATGTATGAATAGGGCTGAACGATTTTGGAAAATAATCTAATTGCGATTTATTTATTTTTTTTACCAAGATTGCGATTTAATATGCAATTATTTTTAAAGCTCTTTATGAGATTAAATATAAATGTTCTTTTCTGTAGGCCAGGCCTATATGTTACGATGAAATTAGGTGATGCATGAATTGATATGAATGACATTTTTGAACAACTACAATCACAGTAGTATATTGACTGATTTGTTGAACTTCCAACCTTGTAAGCATGTAATAATTATGACAACATAAAGCACTGACAAATAAGCCTGGTGTAAACATTAATATGAAAGTCAGTAACAAATCGCACAAACTAAAATGGATCTCACTGTAATAAACACATGTGGACTGCACTTTTTAAACAATGTCTGTTAACTTTAGACAGACTTTAAATAAATAAATAAGAATATATATATTACCTTATTATATATATTATTTTAAGGTCGAAGTCTTCAGTAATGAATTGCACTGTAACACTGTTACTGCTTGAGTAATTTCAATGTGCCGTTTTGAAGTACATTCATTATATACGCTTTCAAACATTTCCGCGTGTAGCGTGCCAGGGTTGCCAGGTTTTCACAACAAAACCCGCCCAATTGCTACTCAAAACTAGCCCAATCGCGTTTCGAGGGGGGTCCACCGAAATCGCGTTCCAGGGGGTAAAATACACGTTTTTTGGAGGGGTTCCCCAAACCGCGGACTTGGCACCACTGTAGCGTGCCAACTTGATGCTTCCTCTGAAGACTGCTTAGATGTGTTCGACTTGAAGCAGCGCTGCTTAGACCGATGGGTGTGTGTCATCAAAGTACTGCAAGTGCGCGGATGTCTCCTTATGCTTTCTCTCGCCGTACTTTGATGTCATGCACTGATCGATCTTCAAGTCGAACACACCTCTTTACTCTCGCGTGTCACGTGACCGAGTGTAATCGCAGCCTCTGCAATTGAAAAATCTTGTTTTTTCATATCGCGATATTATCGCAAATGCAATTAATCGTTCAGCCCTACGTATGAATTTTTAAAAAACTGGCATACCGGTACAAGTGCCTAAGCAATGACAGCATCATGAATTGAGAGGAGATCCTTGTCAACTTAACCTGCAAAGATTGCCAGCGGCCTCTGATTATTGTTGTCAACATTCACAGCCTTTCCACACTGAGCGCAAAAAAGCGAAACGAATATAGGACGCGATGACGCGCTGGAATAAAACAATAGATTTCTATGGATGCTTCCACATAGAACGCAAACATTCGCGCACCGAAAATGCAAATGTTTTTTTTTCAAACCAGTCCGACAAATCTTTTCAATTTCGCAAAGCGAAAACACGGGCCGCCCAATAAGATTTGAGCTAGGATCACGTGACCAGTGCAGCTGCTGTTGCACAAAAAGGCAAGAGTGGTGGCGCTGTTTCGAAAACCAGTGTAAACAAACACAGAAGAAGAGTATCCCGGAGAAGAGAGTGGATGCTGAGTTCTTGTT
>NW_015625591.1:785713-786341 GCF_001515625.1 Sinocyclocheilus rhinocerous | reverse complement strand
GCGGATGTCTCCTTATGCTTTCTCTCGCCGTACTTTGATGTCATGCACTGATCGATCTTCAAGTCGAACACACCTCTTTACTCTCGCGTGTCACGTGACCGAGTGTAATCGCAGCCTCTGCAATTGAAAAATCTTGTTTTTTCATATCGCGATATTATCGCAAATGCAATTAATCGTTCAGCCCTACGTATGAATTTTTAAAAAACTGGCATACCGGTACAAGTGCCTAAGCAATGACAGCATCATGAATTGAGAGGAGATCCTTGTCAACTTAACCTGCAAAGATTGCCAGCGGCCTCTGATTATTGTTGTCAACATTCACAGCCTTTCCACACTGAGCGCAAAAAAGCGAAACGAATATAGGACGCGATGACGCGCTGGAATAAAACAATAGATTTCTATGGATGCTTCCACATAGAACGCAAACATTCGCGCACCGAAAATGCAAATGTTTTTTTTTCAAACCAGTCCGACAAATCTTTTCAATTTCGCAAAGCGAAAACACGGGCCGCCCAATAAGATTTGAGCTAGGATCACGTGACCAGTGCAGCTGCTGTTGCACAAAAAGGCAAGAGTGGTGGCGCTGTTTCGAAAACCAATGTAAACAAACACAGAAGAAGAGTATCCC
>NW_015625591.1:785125-785694 GCF_001515625.1 Sinocyclocheilus rhinocerous | reverse complement strand
TTTTTGTCAGTGTGTCGTGTGTATGTTTGGGCATAAAAAAGATCTACAACGTTACAAATCTCAAAGTCCACTCCAAAGGGAGATATTTCGTTTTTAAAAAATCCCTTTTCAAGAACTTCAACGAACGGCTCTTTTGGACTACAGCGTTGTTTTACGGGGTTTGTGATGTCACAAAGCACATGTGTCTGCTTATTAATCAAAATCAACTATAGATTACAACTGGACGTTATTACAAGCACTCGATGATGGTTTAAAGGGGTCCTATTATGCTTTTTCACTTTTTGAATTTTTGTCAGTGTGTAGTGTGTATGTTTGGGCATAAAAAAGATCTACAACGTTACAAATCTCAAAGTCCACTCCAAAGGGAGATATTTCGTTTTTAAAAAATCAAAGGCTTTGACTTCGTTGAATAAACATGAGCACTGCACGTTTCAAAATCGAAACCGTGTGTTTTTATATCACTGTATTGCTGAAGGAAACCGACTGTCTTCAGAAAATTGGATGTCATTTTTATTTAATCTTGCATGTAATGTCTGATAAAGCAGTGTTTTTTTGAGCGGAGCGCTGCT
>NW_015625591.1:769440-783576 GCF_001515625.1 Sinocyclocheilus rhinocerous | reverse complement strand
ACTGGACAATGATGTAATCTGCAGAATTTACACTTCAATTATGAGACTACAGTGTTTCCCATACATTGATTTATTTGTGGCGCCCGCCACAATATCAAAACTGACCGCCACAAATAGATTTTCCAAAAGGCTTTGACTTCGTTGAATAAACATGAGCACTGCACGTTTCAAAATCGAAACCGTGTGTTTTTATATCACTGTATTGCTGAAGGAAACCGACTGTCTTCAGAAAATTGGATGTCATTTTCATTTAATCTTGCATGTAATGTCTGATAAAGCAGTGTTTTTTTGAGCGGAGCGCTGCTTTGTGTACAGCCGTTACCAGGGAAACCTTGATCTCTACTACTCCAACAGCGCCTCCTGCTGGCAGAGAATGAATTTGCATATATATGCTGCCACAAACAGAGTGTAAGTCTGTGGGAAACACTGGACTATGGTAATAAATAAATTCAACTGTATAACAGTTTCACTGCAATTCATGTTATAATGTTAGAATTAAAAAACAATAAACATAATACATATGCACTTATCTGTACATAGTAAATGCAGTTATTTTTAAGCGGTTGTTGACATCCTATCTGCAAAACGTGATTTAGCCAAAAAAAACAATAACGTTACCACTCTAATATGTCTTGCAATATCCGTGCGTGCAAAGGTTATGTGCAATCCTCTTGTTCAATATTCTCGGGGTCTGAGTCCGGCTCAAATTGATATGGCAATATTGACGTCATCCTTAACTAAACCGGAGCAGACAGAACTTGCTGCTTTGGCAAGGGGCGGGGCAGTACTGAAACACCGTCTAAGCTGTTTGCCAATCATAACGCACTGGGACAGCTAACCAATCACAACACATTTTGTTTTTCGGAAGGCGGGCCTTCATCAAACCCGGAACTAATCGAGCCGTTTGTGCCAGGCTGGGGAGAAAGGTATTGTAATAATGTAAATTATGTATTGTTGGTCGGCGCCACCTAGCGTGCAGGCGTGAATTAGCAGAAGGCGAACAATCGTTTCGCGTTCGGTGTGAAAGCACCGTTTGTCTGCGATTCGCCTCGCTTTTCGCATCGCACTCAGTGTGGAAAGGCCTTTACTTGATCTGGACAAACTATGGGAAGCCAAACGCACCGAAGGTCGGACGAAACAGCGCGGTACTAAAGAGCTCATGCCGCACTGACCTGACATAGGCCATTGAGCCGCGCGAACGACTAGACAGCACAGGGACGGATGGACGGCGCGGTGCGGCGCGTCGCAAACATTATTCTAACGTTACTCATACTGCTCCACAGAAGTTCATGTGTTTTTCCCTGCACGTAACATAATGAAGATCAGTATTGTTATTACATTTAGCAGTAGTTGTACTTTGAATAATACAAAGAAATATTCTTTATAAAAGTGAACGCTCAGCCACGTCTTCCTAAAACGGCTCGTTCAAACATGCCCCCACATGTCTATGTCACGGTGTGGGAAAATTTGCATAACACCGCCCAAATGTATCTGCAAAGAAAGAAGGCGTAACTTTTATTCTCGCTGTATTGCCGCCGCCAAGACGCTCGTGGAGATGCTGTTTCATTTGCGAAAAGAGGACACAACTAGAAATCAGTGGTTAAGTTTTATTTACAACACTGTTCCAGAACAGTACAACCCAAATATTAGAGTGTGTGCAGTGCATTTTACGGAGGAAAGTTTCCTGAACCTGGTAAGGGGCGTAACATTTCCGTCACACGCTTGAGGTATTCGGCCAATCACAATGCACTAGATAGCTGGCCAATCAGAGCACACCACGCTTTTCAGAACGATAAGCTTTGTAAAAATCGATGCGTTTCAGAAAGGCGGGGCATAGAGGAGCAACAATAATGTACAGTATGTGGAAAATAATGTGTTTTTTTAACCTTAAACCGCGTAAACACTGCGTTACACCAAATACACAAAATAATGTTTTTTAGCAACGTCATATGACCCCTTTAATCAGCACTGTGTTGTATTTTCTCTTCCGCCATCGCTGTTCTGACTCAGAGGAAGCTCATTTGCTGCTCATATGTCACTCATATTACGCGCATCTATAATAGAGAATATTATATTATATATAATATATTGTTATATAGATCAGTGGTTTCTACCCCGTCTCTTCCAATGACGAACTTACACTAGTGGATGGGTAAGCCATGTAACACCAGAATAATGTCTGAATAAAAACAAAAGAATAATGAGGATTACATCTCATAACCGTCCTGGTAGAGGTCACAACGCAAAGAGGAGAAAATACTGTAGCAGTTAGAGCAGCTCACTGTTCACAAAATATCTGATCCTGAATATTGAATTGGGGTGGGGGTTTATATGAATGTATCTCTGAGAGGAACTGACTGTCTTCAGAAAAGTTTAGATATTTTCTTTTCATCTTTCCTCTGTATAATGCATATTAAAGTAGTGGCTATAAATGCCGCACTGCTTTGTTTACAGCGGTAACCAAGGAAACGCTGTATCGCTGTTGTTCCATAAGCGCCTCCTGCTGTCAGAATTTGCATTTTCATTTAGCCCGTCTGCTTGATAAAACAGAAAGCTTAATAAATGTGATAAACCGTGAAACCGCCAGAATCCTAAAAAACAAAAAAAAACGGGTGATACAGATTTTTGGTCAAACCGCCCAGCACTAGTCAGGTAACTATAGGTCTTTCACCAGTGGGAAATGTTTTAGCAGAAAGCAGCTCTGCCTCAGACTGCACTCTGTCTCTGTGTGGAGCCTGTAGGCGGGAATGAATGAATATGATCCGCCAGTTCATGATTTGGCTGCCTTCTCTTCTAGGGCGTGAGAACATGTGGTTGTGTCATAGTAATTTTCAGAGTTTAAAGTCATACCTCTTTACAAACAATCTGCCTTGACAATGGAATGAGCCCTGGAGGAAAATGCTTGCATTTCAGAGATGTTAAAAATAGCAAGTTTGTGGTTTAAAAGAGCCTTTCTTGAATTGTACACATTTTTAAACATTGTGTTCTGTCACAAAGTGCTCACTACTACATCCATAATTCCGAATGTTTCTATGCGCAGAGCTGACAGCCAAATACTGATTGTTGTGAGAACTGTGCTTTTCAGAAAAAAAATACACTTGTTAGCAAACCTTGTTAGCAATGATCCACAAATGAAATGAATGTTTACTGTTGCTTGTGTGGCATTAATCCCAAAGGAAGCAGCTAAATCTGTCAGAACTACCGGTTGAGATGAAATGACTAACAATATTTCTGGCTTCTCAAAGTGATCACATTTCATTATGTTTGATTTCTCTTGAGCCACTCAAATGAAAAACAGCAATGCCACAGTGTTTACACTTTAATCTTTTCGAGGAAGTTAAGAACCTATATGGTGTCTGCACATTAAACTGGTATCAACAAAGGGATCATTTGACTTCTTTTTTTTTTTTTTTTTGGTCAAACAGTTGTCATTTTTTAAAAACAAGAAAATGGTTCAGAATTGAGTATGCCATTTGATCATCTACTTATAGAAACAGAGCGGTAGTGACTCTTTCCATTTTCAGTAGGATTTGATAAACAGAAATGTAAACACAACTTGCCCATTACAACACTTGTTGTCTGTAAGCCTACATGTTAATGTACATGTTACTACATGTTTGCATGCAGGAAGTCATCCAGCTGCTGGTGTGCTGATTGTCCATTGGCATGTCCAGCCTTTGCAAGTGGTAGTGGATCAAGGTGTCTCTGTTATCTTTAGAGATCAGCACAGATTTTCAGGCTTTCACACATTTATTGGTAAAAATTAACAATATAAACTAAAACTGAGAATTTAATGCACTGCTGCATATGGAAAATGTTGAACAGGGGAACTAAAGAACTTTCAATGTTTAGTTTAATTTTAATGTAAAATAATGGAAAACCGTTTTTGGAGGTTGTAGTAATAATAACAGTGGGTGATGTTGACAGGAGAGGAAAAGCATAAGCTTAAGCAAGCTGCCCCAGGGAAATCCTCTGCTTCACTAAGCAGCTTGGTGCTGCTCCACAGCTGGGGTGTCATTGTTTTGATAACGGCGTACATTGAAAGGCTCGATGTGACACTCCATGACCCCTGAGTGTGTGCTGAGAGCGAGGATCTGTGCTTGTTTATTAACAAGCCCGTGTTTCTAAGCTGTCTGCCTGGAACAGTGTCAGCAATGGGTTTGAAGTAGCACTTTTCTTAGTGCTTTTAAACTGAGTGATGTGAGTGAGGTAATATTTTGTGTTGTGTTGTTGTTGTATGGCCAGTCTTTTTAAACACAATAATCTTGAGTGAGGTTATGTAAGTAGAGGCCAGTGTGGGCAAAGCATGATATATATGAATGTGTTTCTCCCATCTAAATAGGACTGTGCTGCTCATTGAAGTAAAGTTGGCTTTTTAAATCATAAGGCAAATTGACCAAAAACATTGACGCATCATGCACTTCACAGATTTTTGTCCAATCAAATGCTTCCTCTAAAACAACCTGTCACAGACTAGCAGAAAATTATGGTTCATTGATCGCTGTTCTGACTCAGAGGAAGCTCATTTGCTGCTCATATGTCACTCATATTACGCGCATCTATAATAGAGAATATTATATTATATATAATATATTGTTATATAGATCAGTGGTTTCTACCCCGTCTCTTCCAATGACGAACTTACACTAGTGGATGGGTAAGCCATGTAACACCAGAATAATGTCTGAATAAAAACAAAAGAATAATGAGGATTACATCTCATAACCGTCCTGGTAGAGGTCACAACGCAAAGAGGAGAAAATACTGTAGCAGTTAGAGCAGCTCACTGTTCACAAAATATCTGATCCTGAATATTGAATTGGGGTGGGGGTTTATATGAATGTATCTCTGAGAGGAACTGACTGTCTTCAGAAAAGTTTAGATATTTTCTTTTCATCTTTCCTCTGTATAATGCATATTAAAGTAGTGGCTATAAATGCCGCACTGCTTTGTTTACAGCGGTAACCAAGGAAACGCTGTATCGCTGTTGTTCCATAAGCGCCTCCTGCTGTCAGAATTTGCATTTTCATTTAGCCCGTCTGCTTGATAAAACAGAAAGCTTAATAAATGTGATAAACCGTGAAACCGCCAGAATCCTAAAAAACAAAAAAAAACGGGTGATACAGATTTTTGGTCAAACCGCCCAGCACTAGTCAGGTAACTATAGGTCTTTCACCAGTGGGAAATGTTTTAGCAGAAAGCAGCTCTGCCTCAGACTGCACTCTGTCTCTGTGTGGAGCCTGTAGGCGGGAATGAATGAATATGATCCGCCAGTTCATGATTTGGCTGCCTTCTCTTCTAGGGCGTGAGAACATGTGGTTGTGTCATAGTAATTTTCAGAGTTTAAAGTCATACCTCTTTACAAACAATCTGCCTTGACAATGGAATGAGCCCTGGAGGAAAATGCTTGCATTTCAGAGATGTTAAAAATAGCAAGTTTGTGGTTTAAAAGAGCCTTTCTTGAATTGTACACATTTTTAAACATTGTGTTCTGTCACAAAGTGCTCACTACTACATCCATAATTCCGAATGTTTCTATGCGCAGAGCTGACAGCCAAATACTGATTGTTGTGAGAACTGTGCTTTTCAGAAAAAAAATACACTTGTTAGCAAACCTTGTTAGCAATGATCCACAAATGAAATGAATGTTTACTGTTGCTTGTGTGGCATTAATCCCAAAGGAAGCAGCTAAATCTGTCAGAACTACCGGTTGAGATGAAATGACTAACAATATTTCTGGCTTCTCAAAGTGATCACATTTCATTATGTTTGATTTCTCTTGAGCCACTCAAATGAAAAACAGCAATGCCACAGTGTTTACACTTTAATCTTTTCGAGGAAGTTAAGAACCTATATGGTGTCTGCACATTAAACTGGTATCAACAAAGGGATCATTTGATTTTTTTTTTTTTTTTTTTTTGGTCAAACAGTTGTCATTTTTTAAAAACAAGAAAATGGTTCAGAATTGAGTATGCCATTTGATCATCTACTTATAGAAACAGAGCGGTAGTGACTCTTTCCATTTTCAGTAGGATTTGATAAACAGAAATGTAAACACAACTTGCCCATTACAACACTTGTTGTCTGTAAGCCTACATGTTAATGTACATGTTACTACATGTTTGCATGCAGGAAGTCATCCAGCTGCTGGTGTGCTGATTGTCCATTGGCATGTCCAGCCTTTGCAAGTGGTAGTGGATCAAGGTGTCTCTGTTATCTTTAGAGATCAGCACAGATTTTCAGGCTTTCACACATTTATTGGTAAAAATTAACAATATAAACTAAAACTGAGAATTTAATGCACTGCTGCATATGGAAAATGTTGAACAGGGGAACTAAAGAACTTTCAATGTTTAGTTTAATTTTAATGTAAAATAATGGAAAACCGTTTTTGGAGGTTGTAGTAATAATAACAGTGGGTGATGTTGACAGGAGAGGAAAAGCATAAGCTTAAGCAAGCTGCCCCAGGGAAATCCTCTGCTTCACTAAGCAGCTTGGTGCTGCTCCACAGCTGGGGTGTCATTGTTTTGATAACGGCGTACATTGAAAGGCTCGATGTGACACTCCATGACCCCTGAGTGTGTGCTGAGAGCGAGGATCTGTGCTTGTTTATTAACAAGCCCGTGTTTCTAAGCTGTCTGCCTGGAACAGTGTCAGCAATGGGTTTGAAGTAGCACTTTTCTTAGTGCTTTTAAACTGAGTGATGTGAGTGAGGTAATATTTTGTGTTGTGTTGTTGTTGTATGGCCAGTCTTTTTAAACACAATAATCTTGAGTGAGGTTATGTAAGTAGAGGCCAGTGTGGGCAAAGCATGATATATATGAATGTGTTTCTCCCATCTAAATAGGACTGTGCTGCTCATTGAAGTAAAGTTGGCTTTTTAAATCATAAGGCAAATTGACCAAAAACATTGACGCATCATGCACTTCACAGATTTTTGTCCAATCAAATGCTTCCTCTAAAACAACCTGTCACAGACTAGCAGAAAATTATGGTTCATTGTAAAAAAAAAGTTGGTTGCAGCAGACAGCAGGTTTATTAAACTGCTGCCATTTTAAGATCTAATGTAATGAAGCACATCTGATTTTCTCCCAACTGTTTACATTCACTTAAGACATCACAGGCTGTGTTTTTGTGAACCTTGTGTGTTTTTGACAGTTTAGGTGGAATAGGCACAATTACATTAATTTCCAACTTGACTGCATTAGACTTAATTGTGAGTGAAGAGTACACTGAGACCCTTTTTACAACCAAAAGAACCAAAATTCCACTCACAAGTTCCGGTACAGTGTGAGTGTGAAGAGAACTGGGTTCTTTTTGTTTTAGTTCACTTTTGGGTCAGTGAGAGATCTCTGAGAGTTTAGACTTTTTTTTATTTTTTAAGAGAAGTGTGAACACCCTTAAAGTCTAAATGAAAATCCACTAAGTAAGAGCACGTTATTGATCTAATTGTGAGCAATTAATCCATGTATATCTTTCATTTTACATTTCTTTTTGACCTTGTAATTTTAAATTATTTCTTGTGAGTATGTAGATTTTGCCTACCTTGTTTCTATTTGAATGTAATTTTTTGTCGTTATGCTTATTTTATTTCTGCGATGTGAGATATTTATTGAATTGCAATTCAAATGGCAATTCCAATATCTGTCAAAACAACTGCAATATAATTCAGATGATGCCAGATGTTTTGTTTTTTTTTGCCAAAATTATACAGCTTTACAACTAAGCAGTATGTAGCTAAGGTTTTGTGCTCTGGCTTAAAAATATCAGTGTGTTGGATTAAAAAATCGACTCGAGTTTATGTGTAGTAACCCATTGATATCACTAAATGAGGTCAGTCTTTGAGATTCAAATTTTGTCCTTTGGTTAGTGGGAGGAAGGAACGCCTACTGATTTGCTTGTGCCTGATCAGAATTGATAATTTTCATTGTTTACCCTTGCTGCACAACAAAATCCACACTGTCCTCCAGCTTGGGCTCAGAAGTACACTTAAAACTAATCCCATTTCCAAGAATTAAATACATAAGTTACAAAAACAACTAAAACGCCTCGGCAGACTTTCTCTCTTCTTTCTTTTCCAAATGCATTCACTGTGTCTTCCTCTTGATTAAAGGTGCAGTTCCAGAAGATCCAGCAGCTCCGTCTGTCACAGAACCGGGCACAGTACTACGGTGGCTCGCTGCCCAACGTCAACCAAATAGGCAATGCCAGCACTGATTTCCAGGTACCTGGGTTGCCCTCCATCCTCTTATCTAAGTCTACTAAATCTGTCCAGCAAGTCATGTTCATTTAGGAGAAGATAAGCCCCAGCCATATACTCCGTTTTTCTACCCTCAGATAAACGATAGAGATGGCAGTGTAGTAACCCATTGATATCACTAAATGAGGTCAGTCTTTGAGATTCAAATTTTGTCCTTTGGTTAGTGGGAGGAAGGAACGCCTACTGATTTGCTTGTGCCTGATCAGAATTGATAATTTTCATTGTTTACCCTTGCTGCACAACAAAATCCACACTGTCCTCCAGCTTGGGCTCAGAAGTACACTTAAAACTAATCCCATTTCCAAGAATTAAATACATAAGTTACAAAAACAACTAAAACGCCTCGGCAGACTTTCTCTCTTCTTTCTTTTCCAAATGCATTCACTGTGTCTTCCTCTTGATTAAAGGGGCAGTTCCAGAAGATCCAGCAGCTCCGTCTGTCACAGAACCGGGCACAGTACTACGGTGGCTCGCTGCCCAACGTCAACCAAATAGGCAATGCAAGCACTGATTTCCAGGTACCTGGGTTGCCCTCCATCCTCTTATCTAAGTCTACTAAATCTGACCAGCAAGTCATGTTCATTTAGGAGAAGATAAGCCCCAGCCATATACTCCGTTTTTCTACCCTCAGATAAACGATGTCAAGAGATGGTAATTGCAAACATTCTCCTTAAAAAACAAAGAGTGTATTTGTCCCAACCTCTTAGTCTGCCCTTACTTCGCCTACTCCTTCAGTACACGGCTTTCCCCACAAGTACACCTGATACAGCAGTGCGCTCCAAGAGCCGAAGAACTGTATCTGTGTCTATCCCCTATGGAGAACAGTGTTGTATACCTTCAGGTGAAACCGCTCTTGTTGCTGTGAATAAAGCTTCCTTGAGACATAGAGCAGTGATCCCTACTTTTTGTCTGCCATGAGAAACCAAACCTAGAGAGGTAAAAGCACTTTGGAGTAGAGTGAATTCCCCTGGGAACATAAGCTAATGGTGGCACATTGAAAACTCTTGTGTGTATTTTTTGTTTGTGTATTGTTGCGTGTTTTTTTCAGTCCTGCAATATGGACGCTCTGATGTCTTTTCTCTAACCATTTTTACTGTTTAAGTCATATATATGACAGATTCCTGCATTTGTGAGGAAAATGTTAACCAAGAAGGTTTTTCTCCACAGGGGACTTTTCCCTCCGGACTGGACTCTGTGCGAGGGACCAGACACCATGGTCTGGTGGAGAGGGTTCATCGAGACCGCAATCGGATCAACTCACCGCACTGCAGGCCCATCGACAAGCACGGGCGGCAGATATCCTTTAAGTTCACTAGTGTAAAGACCTTTGTAGAGGAAAAAAGTGATCTGTGAGGGTCTTTGCTTACGCTAGTAGATGCAGAATTTTTATGAGCTCACAATGTTGTATGTGTCATACATGTTGACCTTTGCTCATGTGGGCAGCTTTTTTGAGGCTTCAGGCTGTGTGATGATCCTTTATGTATTAATATTCCCACTGCTGCACCGTGGGTGTGAATGAGTGGGTAACTGCAATAACCTGCTGTTTCTCCCCGCTTATGTTTGTTTTGTTTTTTTTCTTCCTGTGAGAACTGTTTAGAGATTTGAATATCAGTACTCTGGTGTCCTCATTAGTGTGTATTGCGCATTCTGCCGCTAGTTCTACATTCATTCAGCACGCAGGTTGGTGAAATCACTGGCTACGCCGGCCCGGCTGGTCTTTTATCCTCCTCGGTTGTGTAGTCGATGGATTTCTTTCATCAATTTTTCAGTGGTTGTCTGTAAGCTTAATCGTCTGTGGGCTCAAAGATAATTTCTGTCTGCAGATTTAGCTTAGTGCTAAAGATTAAATAAAAAATAAAAAGGCCCTAATGCCTTCTGAGTTGCCATACTGTTTTGAAGATGTGGAAGTCATGAACAGTCTTCCACTGATCTAGTTTTGATTTCATATTCATATTTTTGAAGCCACCCAGAGGTTTTGAATTATCTAGTACCAGAGTAAGAAGCTACTCCGTAGTCTTTAATATTGGGATAGTTTGTGAACGGTCCACTTGCTCTGATGCCGTGCCATACGGAGAGACAACAAAGTGAGGGAGACAGAAGAAAAAAAGTGTGGCAGAGTTAAGTTACGTAAGCGCTTTGAATGATGGGTTCAAAGTAATTCCACACGGTGTGCCACGGCCGCCCTTGTTCTTTGAGCGGGAAAAGGCATTTGTGACCGCAGTCATGCTAAAAACGGCAAGACCTGTTTGTCAGAACTCTGGCAGCTCTGCTCTGTGAATTGAACCACTCCCTCCCCAAGAGCTGAAGATATTCTGGCTTATTCTCGTGGGTTCTTCAGAGTTTTTTTCTTCATCTCGTTGTCTGTTTGTGATTTTTGATTGTTCTCATTAATTGCTAAACAGTTGTTTCTAGTTGTCTCTGTAACTCTGAAAATGATTTTAATTAATTTTCATGGGTTGTTAACTTGTTATCGTCTTCAAAGGTCGTTGCTTTAGGCTCAAAGCTTTCAGGTTTTGTTGTTGTTGCTTTCAGTTCGAGTTCAGCATGTGTTTCGTCCCTGTGAATAAGAAGGCTTACTAACACTCATTCATTTGATGCAGCAAAGAGTCCAGATTGATGTAGTTCAATTCCCACTCATTCTTCAGTGACTTGTTAGTACGGCTGGGCGATATGGCCAAAAATATTATCACGATCAAATTTTTCATATCAGTCGATATTGATAATTATCTTTCAGGTTTAAAGGCAGATTTTTGCTCCTAAGTGAAAGTTGTAGAAACAAGACTTGTGGCTTTACTACTCTTTATGGTCAGAGCGTGACAAACACTTCACGCTTTTGAATTCTTTACACTTTTCCAGTCATTTTTCCTTAACAAAATAAATATCTTAATAGAAAAAAAGAATTCCTCAGTTTCTGCATGTTCTAATGAGTGATATTGTTTCAAATCATGAAACAGGCTTGTGTTGACTTTGACATGTATCCTCGGCACAGTTTGCAGTGCAATGGTCTTTTATCCTCCTCGGTTGTGTAGTCGATGGATTTCTTTCATCAATTTTTCAGTGGTTGTCTGTAAGCTTAATCGTCTGTGGGCTCAAAGATAATTTCTGTCTGCAGATTTAGCTTAGTGCTAAAGATTAAATAAAAAATAAAAAGGCCCTAATGCCTTCTGAGTTGCCATACTGTTTTGAAGATGTGGAAGTCATGAACAGTCTTCCACTGATCTAGTTTTGATTTCATATTCATATTTTTGAAGCCACCCAGAGGTTTTGAATTATCTAGTACCAGAGTAAGAAGCTACTCCGTAGTCTTTAATATTGGGATAGTTTGTGAACGGTCCACTTGCTCTGATGCCGTGCCATACGGAGAGACAACAAAGTGAGGGAGACAGAAGAAAAAAAGTGTGGCAGAGTTAAGTTACGTAAGCGCTTTGAATGATGGGTTCAAAGTAATTCCACACGGTGTGCCACGGCCGCCCTTGTTCTTTGAGCGGGAAAAGGCATTTGTGACCGCAGTCATGCTAAAAACGGCAAGACCTGTTTGTCAGAACTCTGGCAGCTCTGCTCTGTGAATTGAACCACTCCCTCCCCAAGAGCTGAAGATATTCTGGCTTATTCTCGTGGGTTCTTCAGAGTTTTTTTCTTCATCTCGTTGTCTGTTTGTGATTTTTGATTGTTCTCATTAATTGCTAAACAGTTGTTTCTAGTTGTCTCTGTAACTCTGAAAATGATTTTAATTAATTTTCATGGGTTGTTAACTTGTTATCGTCTTCAAAGGTCGTTGCTTTAGGCTCAAAGCTTTCAGGTTTTGTTGTTGTTGCTTTCAGTTCGAGTTCAGCATGTGTTTCGTCCCTGTGAATAAGAAGGCTTACTAACACTCATTCATTTGATGCAGCAAAGAGTCCAGATTGATGTAGTTCAATTCCCACTCATTCTTCAGTGACTTGTTAGTACGGCTGGGCGATATGGCCAAAAATATTATCACGATCAAATTTTTCATATCAGTCGATATTGATAATTATCTTTCAGGTTTAAAGGCAGATTTTTGCTCCTAAGTGAAAGTTGTAGAAACAAGACTTGTGGCTTTACTACTCTTTATGGTCAGAGCGTGACAAACACTTCACGCTTTTGAATTCTTTACACTTTTCCAGTCATTTTTCCTTAACAAAATAAATATCTTAATAGAAAAAAAGAATTCCTCAGTTTCTGCATGTTCTAATGAGTGATATTGTTTCAAATCATGAAACAGGCTTGTGTTGACTTTGACATGTATCCTCGGCACAGTTTGCAGTGCAATAATAATAATAATAATATTACATTTTTTAGTCTCTTAGAAATGCACATTTGACAGTAGCTTGAGTTGACCGTAGTAGTAGCTTGAGTTAGGATGCAGATGCAAATTTATGTTCATTATCAAAAACAGTAACATCTGTCAAAATTGTAACAATCTCATTTTAATATGGTGAAATTGAACTATTCTGACTGTTTGAGTTTCATTAAAATTAACCATTGGTCTTCCATAGTAGCACACATTTAGATCATGATAACCACAATTAAAACCACACATCACACCTCAATACCATGGTAAAAATGTAACCGTAACTATGGTTTCTAGGTGTTTGTATGAAAAACAATAGTCTAAATACATTTAGTATAAATGCATAAACACTATAACTTAATCACAAAAAATACTGTAATTATATTCCATTAATCCTTTTATACATTTAATACATATCTAAATTAATAATATAATAAAATTTGATATGAATATCCAACATTTCAGCCACAGTACCATGGTGCAGTTTGTGTTGCTACAGTAAATCCATGATAAATGATGGAGATCTTCTTACTGTATCTTTGCGCAGATTTTCTCCTGTTTGTCTGTGCTGTTTCATCTGGCTTTAAGCTAGTTTAAATCACTAGTTTAAATAAACATTATATTTAACATTGATCAAACTCTTGGTATGGTTTTATCGAGGAAAATCATATTGTGATAATTATCGTTATCATATCGTTATCGTTAGTGGTGCATCACTTTTACTTTTTCTCATACTTAAAGTTAGGTATTTAAACAAACCCCTGAGTGTTTAACTTGTAAATATATAATATTAACTTGTCCTGCACATTTGTAACAATGATTTTTACATTTACATTTAGGCAGCTGCTTTTACCAAAGCAACTTACATTGCATTCATGCTCTACATTTTACCAGTTCATGCATACCCTGGAAACTGAACCCATGACTTTGGCGTTGTTAGCGCCATGCTTTACTGTTTGAGCCACAGGAAGAGCATGCTTTTATTTTTCTAAGCAATCAAACTTACAGTTTTTATCAGGTACCACTCAGAACATTGTGGGCACATACACACTGCAAAGTCTAAGAAGTGAATCCTGCAAATTATCTTTTGTTCGGTGTGTACAGAGTCACTTCTGAAACTGACGATTGAAAACCTTAATAATGTTCTGGCATCTTGCATCCATGAATGATAAATAAGAATGCAAACCAATATTTGCATATTAATCCAATGTTTAACCAATAGTTGTGACCAAAATTAAAATTAGTGACTGAAGAGGCATTATTTCTGGCAAATTTAAAGGGGCTCTGAAATGCATTTTCAGATCTTTATATTATTTCTGGAGGTTAGCATATATTTAGCAAAGATATTGGCACCATAGACCGTATAAAAACATGGACGTAGTGTCCGTGATGTCACCCGTAGGTTCCTGAAGAGCGTTTTTGAAGCTCAAAGTGGGCGGAGCCGGCCGTCGCCATCTTTGCAGCGCGTCACCGCGCGTCACTCCCGGATAATCGAAAATGGGCAAAAAGGCGGGAGCTGGTTGCTGAAACCACGCCCACCTAACTCGACGGTGGTGACAGCAGC
>NW_015625591.1:761240-769139 GCF_001515625.1 Sinocyclocheilus rhinocerous | reverse complement strand
CCTAAAGTAGGTGGAGCCGGCCGTCGCCATCTTGGCAGCGCGTCACCGCGCGTCACTCCCCGATAATCGAAAATGGGCAAAAAGGCGGGAGCTGGTTGCTGAAACCACGACCACCTAGCTCGACGGTGGTGACAGCAGCAGCAATCCACCTGTCACTCAAGTGGCCACGCCCTTAATTATGCAGAACTTTAAGGCTTAATATAATTTAAATGGATGACTTATAAAAAAATTCACCCCCCTCACAGTTGTCATTCAACGCCATGAAACCCACGTACAACGCCCTAGTATTATGATGAAAATAAAATAAATAAATAAAAAATTAAATCTTCCTAAACTCTAAACTACAATCTGCATTTAATCTAAATAAACAGAGACTCTCTAAATAAACATTTGCTCACTAGGATTTTACAATTTTTAATATAACTCCGACTGGATTCGTCTGAAAGAAGAAAGTCATATACACCTAGGATGACTTGAGGGTGAGTGAAACGCAGCCTAATTTTCATTTTTGACTGAACTAACCCTTTAATGTCTAAATCATTTCATTTTCATGCCTCTCTAATTCTGCTGAGTGAGAGAATGTTATGAGGAAGGATTTAAAGCCCAAATTTGCTTTCACTCTGATTTTTTCCCTTTAGTGCCAGATGTCCCTCACAGTGTTGGCTTGTTTTGCTCTCATCGATTCAGCCATGTCTGCCAAGATTAGACTCTCTCACAGGGTCGCTAGCCAACCTGACTCTAACCAACTTCCTCCTAACCCATGTAGTTGCCTTCGAGCTGTATATATCATGCCAGATGCCTTGATCTTGCTTTGTCTGTATTTCTGGAATGATGTCCAATTGGAGAACGAGCGGTGTGGGTCGAGTGTGAAATGTCAGAGAGAAAAGGTTAGCTCACCCACGCCATCCTGGAGCTTCTGAGACAAAGGTGCTGTCACAGCCACCCTTTCTCTCCACACCGCTTCAGCAGCCACAGGCTAATTAGATCTTAGAAAGGATCCCTCGTAATCCAAGCCTTCTGGCTTGTGTCATCATTGCTTTCCCCCTCCCCAGGCCGAGGATCAACAACAGAATTCATACAATGTCACGCCAGGAATTTCATACATATGATGGCGGTTATCGATGCGTACAGCCTTATTGAAGTGTGTTTGAATGAGGTGGCCTAAGACGGTTTTTCTGTGGCCTGGCTTTGGCTGCTCATTGGTTGGATGTACTGTGTTGTGTCATCATGGTTAGGGTCACGGGGTGGGCTGGTGGTTGAAAGGTTGGCATGAAGAGCTCAGTCTCTTATTACTGCAACAGAACCGATGACTCGGTTTTCCAGGCCTTAGCAGATGTTGAACAGAAAAAGACTGCCCTGCTTTCTGTCTTGTAAATCCACCCCTCCCCCCGTTTGGATGTGAGAGTCTTGGCACAGATGGACATGACGAGGCAGCATTGTCAACATCGGCTTGAGTTGAAGAAACAATGTTTACTCAAGGAGTTCTTCAGCTGGGCTGTTTAACTTTTGTTAGAGTGTTGAGTGGATTTGGACAGCACAAGTAAGTTTTTAAAGGGGTTGTATCATGATAAATCAAATTAGATCAAATTAGTTTTTTTGCAGTATGAAACATGATCTCTACCCTTCTTCAATCTTAAAAGATCTATCAATCTGTGGTAACTAAGCTGCAAAATAGAGATTGAAGTCAGTTTTGCCTGCCTGGTCTTCAGAAACATTGTCCTTCTAAGTCAAAGTAAGGTTAACAAGATGAGCATGATAGATTCAGTCATTCTTAAAGTTGGCATGAGATGAAATTCACCCTGTTTTGTAAATACATATTATAGATCTCACTGTGAATGATTCATCTACAATATGTCTGTTTATTTATTTATTTATTTTTTGACCTCGTATGTTTAATCAAAATGTGATAACTCCATCTTCTGGTGAAAGACAGATTAAAAATTCCTCTTGATTTGTCACAAAGATATTGTTTTCTAGCTGGTTTAATATAGATGACATTTGTTCAAACTGCAAAAAGGCTTTCCAAGATGACCATTGTTTTCCAACATAATGAACTCACTGAGTTACATTTATACTCTACCGTTCAATAGTTTGGGATCAATACGATTTTTTTGTTTTGTTTTATTTCGAAGTTAGTACTTTTATTCAGCAAGGATGCTTTAATCAAAAGTGAAAGTAAAGACATTTATAATTTTGCAAAAGATTTCTATTTCAAATTAATGCTCGAAAGAAAACAATTAAAGTCATGAACTGCATTTTTTATTATTTTTTTATGTTCTCTGAGGTTCACTTATAATGTTAGTGTGATTTTTACATATAAAACATCATAATTTAGAAGTAATAGGCTATTTTCTATCCTGTTTTTGAGCCTCTCTGCAGAATGGTCTGTTTTTATAGGTGGGGCGCATTCAAGACTCGCAAATAAACGCCCACTGCTGTGATTGGCTAACAGGTTCGCTTATTAAAATAACAGATGGGCGCTGCTGTGATGTAAGTTACTCTGAAAACAACATGGGTCATTTGGGTTAAAAACGTATAAATACTCAGTATATATCAAACGGTCAGGAACAGACAATGCAATAGTGGTAAAAGCACGTTTACTCACACTTATGTGTTACGACATACTGTTGGATCCACTCTAGTCAGACTCAGCGGTGCATCATAGTTTACTTTCAGTCTCTCTGAAAAGCCTGCATCATGCTGTCTTGATTACCAGCAGTATACCATACCAACAGTATGGCCGGCAGCCATATCACCCTGTAGCCCAAGACTGGTTACCCACTGAAGCTAAGCAGGGTTGAGCCTGGTCAGTACCTGGATGGGAGACCTCCTGGGAAAACTAGTTTGCTGCTGGACAATGTAAAGCGCTTTGAGTGCCTAGAAAAGCGCTATATAAATGTAATGAATTAATTGATTAAAAATAAATTTCTGTAGCAAAGTAAAGCAAACAAACAGTGTTTCACTGACGCGATCTGGAGCTCTTTGCTCATTTTACCCCGTGTTTACACTGGACACGAGCGGCGCAACGCGTCTATAGACAACAGAACCCATTATAATAGTTGATTCTGTCACTGGATGCGGCACGGATAGACACAACAAATCCCCAATGAAAGCTTTGGAGGATTTCCTTGACTGAACTACGCTGAGAGCTCTCCATATGGAACGATGTACCTTTCTCCTCCCCCTGACAACAGCTGGAGAAGGTGAGTCCTGCCCTTAAAACTATTATGACCGATATAGTCCTACACACACCCATCCACCGCCAACAAATATGTGTCTGTGCATTCATTACATACATTGTTACATTCTACTTCAAGTAGTATTCATATCTCCTGTCAGTTGCAGGGCAGAGTGCAGAGATTATGTTATCTTTAAATGAAGTCATTGCAGTGACATCAAGTGGTGTTGAGAGATCATGTCACATTAGAGCGAGTGTTAATGTGTGTTTTGCATTTGCATAGGCTATCCCCACAGATGCCTGAAAAGAAAACAGTAATGGCACATTTGTTTTGTTGGCATGTGGAAAATCCGCATCCGCAGTGATGATAGATAACACTGGCAAAAGGTTAGATAAAACAAAAGTGTTCAAAGAGACATACACACATCGTTTAGTCGTTCTCAACTCCTTTCTCTGACCACAAACGCTCACACGTTTGCTCTGCACAAATGTCACTCTTCTCGGTTCAGCCGTGGTGAGGCATAACCATTGGATGGTTTTCCTCATTTGTTTACCGAGGAGTGAATTGCAGCCAGTAATAAAAGGCTTAAGGAAGCTTCTCCTCATCATAGTCGTGTTTTGAATGCAGGCTTGGCCAAACGGCCAATATGCCTTCTTACCTACAATCTGCTTCAGCCTCCATGTTGACTCTGCGACTTGTAAAACTTTCAGAGTCCACGCCCTGTGGCATTGTTTACACCTGAAAACTGGTTGGCCTGATCAGTTTTATCACAGCCAACTATTCCCACTGTGGGGAAACACTGCTGTGACAGCCATATGCCATAGAGCGGCTCACTACACACTAGATCCAGGGCTTTATCTTACGTGCTTTATTGCTTTTAGATTGAAATGTGAAGTTAAATTACAGTTCAAACATTGACGAAGTTTGGAATAATTAAGATTTTGTAATGTTTTTGAAAGAGGTCTCTGAGGCTCATCAAGGCTGCATTTATTGTAAATTACAAAAAAGTTATTTATTCCTGTGATGGCAAAGCTGAATGAATGAATGATGGCACTGTCTTCAGTGTCAAATGATATTTCAGAAATAATTCTAATATGCTGTTTTGCTGCTCTATTTATGTTAAAAACAATTTTAGCTGCTCAATACGTGGAAATCGTGATACAGTAGCATTCAAAAGTTTGAGGTAAGCAAGATAAAAAATTAAAAAAATAGAAATTAATGCTTTTATTCAGCAAGGCTGCAGTAAATTGATCAAAAGTGGCATTTATAATGTTTAAAAAGATTCCACTTCAAATAAATGCTGAAAATGTTCTTTTGATCTTTCTATTTATAAAAAAAAAAATTCACAGAAATATTAAGCAGCAGTTTTAACATTGATACGAACCATTATTAATTAATAACTTTGCATCAATTATAATTGATGATAGCTGAGCACCAAATCAGCATATTAGAATGATTTCTGAAGGATCATGTGACACTGAAGACTGATGAAATTGCTGCCATAACAGTAGAATTAGAATTTATTTTAAAGGTCCCATATTGTCAAAACTGAAATTTCCTGGCTTTTTTCATTTCTAATTTGAGGTTGTATTACGTTGATTCTGGCACCCAACATCTCAACAAGATGATATTTTAAGCACCTTATGTAGCCGAATCTGCGCTGGTTTGAATGGGCCGCCTTCAGTTTACCCTTTGTTTTGCTGCCTCCAGCTAGCGCTGTGACGTCGGCTGACCCTAGTTAGCTGTGGTTGGCCTGGCCGTGCGTCACTCAGAAAACAACAGGCCAGTCAGAAGAGAGGCTCATGAATATTAATTAGACAGGCCAAAATCGACCTGTTCTCAGCAGAGCTCCTGAGAAAGGAGCTGTAAAAATATATTGAGATGGTTTTTGGTACTTATACCGCAAATATATATTCTTAAGGACATCAAAACCTAAAATAAAACTCCAGAAAGGTGTAAAATATGGGACCTTTAAAGTATAACAATATTTCACAATGTCATGCTTTTTACAGTATTTTTGATCAAATTAATGCAGCCTTGGTGAACATAAATATTAAAAAACATTAAAGAAACATTGTAATCCAAACTTTTGACCGGTAATGTAGTTATGTATAGAAGCAGAGATGGGGGTAGCAGAGGATAATACTCTCATGTGGAGTTTAGCTGAATATATGATCTTAGGCCAACTTTTAGAGCTTCATTATAAATGCATAACCAGTGAGCGGTTCACTCCACTTCAAGGGCTGTCTGAGAGGCATCCCATGAATTATGAAATATAGCATTCAGAGGATCAAGCACAGTTAGATCTTCACCACTACAATGTATATTTCTGAATTTCGTTTACATTGCTTTCTTGTTAAAGCTTTTTAATTAAATCCAGTTTTCTTCTCATCTTCAGGAGTGTTGTCATTGTGTGTTCAGATTGTGTCCTGGTGAAGCCTGAATACTAACCACAGCATTTCTCTCTGATTCTAACCGTCTCCTTTTCTTCCTCAAGGATGAATGTTCAGCTATTTCTCAAATCTCTTCTCAGTGTAAACAGCACTAACTAAACCTGCCAGATCTTTTGCTAGCTACCTCTCAGAGCCACCACCCCCCTCCTCCCCCAGAACAGATCGTGAGCTCAGCGTGTTTGTAAGCCCCCTCCCTCTTTGCTCTGGGCCAGATTAGCATTCACTAATGACCGTAGTCCATGTTTTGGTTTGTTTTTTTGTTTTATTCCGCTGTGGCCATTTGACCTTGCACAAATATATGTGATTGAATTGTGGGTGTGCTGCTGCATGTGTCTTCTTTTCTTTTGGGATCTTGCGCTCTAATATAATCTCAAACGAAGGGCCAAACAGATGTTTTCTGTCTGCGCGGACATTAGAGGTTAAGCTAGATTTAGGAGGTGTCAGAGAGCGATCACAAATTATTTTGGTATTTTTAATGATTCAGGTTGTGTTTGTGAAGTCTGCCGTTTGTTGTCTGATAGTGTGACAAGTCACAGAAAATGTGCTGATTCACTAGTGTTTGGTTTGTGCAGTTGTAAAATGGCTTAAGGGACGTCTGCTTGGATGTTTGTGATGCTTTAACGCATGTAAAGAAGGGGCATAGGGAACTAGTTACTGCTTTGCTCAAGGGAGAAATCAAGGCCAGTTGGCAACACATAATCGATTATGGTTTTAGGGGCAGTGTTCTTGAAGGTTCAGTGGGACTTTCCATGACAAGAGTATAAAATGGGGCCTTAAAAATGCTAGATTATTTTTGTTTTCCATGTTAATGGATGTTTAACTTTCAGAAAATGTCCTCAAGAGGTTAAACTAATGATATGAGCATTATATTCTGAGAAACCCAAGAGCTTGTAACACTCCAAAGAGAAAGGAAAAATTTAAATCGCATCATATGACCCCTTTAATAATTTGTTAACAGGGTTAAATGACTTTTCCAGTTGTTCAAAATTTACTAGAATATGATTATTTTATAGGGGGGTGATTCTTTTCTATACCCACTGTATGTATGTATGTAAAAAAATAATTTTTTTTTATTTAGAAAAGAATCCCCCCCCTGTAAAATAATCATATTTTGTTGCTTTGCAGCCTGAAATGAAGACGAACACAGTTTTTGTTTTATCCAGCTGTATTTACTTACTTTTACTTTACTTTTACTTTACTACTTACTTTACTTACAACTTATAAGTGAAAGATAAAAACATCAACATGTCAGAAAAAAATAAAAAAACAGAATCACTGAGTATGAAAAAGGAGCACCCCCTTGTGTCAGTATTTTGTTGAACCACCTTTTGCTTTAATTACAGCCTTTAATCTGTAGGGATTTGTCTCTACAGTCATGGCCAAAACAACCAAGGGAGTGGGCTCTCTCATAATTCTGCCCAAAAACACTGCCATGAATAAAGAACGGTATCAAAACGTCCTGCAAGAATGACTTCATCCAACAATCCATGAGCAATTTAGTTATGATCCGTGCATTTTAATAAAAGCCTTTAAAACTTATGATATGCTTATCATTGTTTTTCAGCATACCATAGAAACGTGGAAAAATAATCTACAAATACTGAAGTAATACTTTGCAAAACACAAATTTAAAATTTATGTCACTGCCAAAACTTTTGGCCATGACTGTACTAACTTTGCATATCTAGGCTTTGCAATATTTGCTCACTCTTCTTTGCAGAACTGCTCAAGTTCAGTTCAATTTGATGGTGACGTCCTGATCCAGGGAGGGTCTGTGTTGTACCAAATACCTTCCACTTCTTAAAGGAGCAGTAGGAGATCTTGGAAAATGCTAACTTTAACCCGATAGCACTGAAAACAAACGTCCCACCCTTCCTGCAAATCGCCGTCCAAAGCCACGCCTCCTGAACGCATGAACGTGCACAGACCAGACCACCAGAGACAACATTTCTACAATACATTGTGTCATTCACCAGTGAGAAAACATTATAGTACAGTTAGTAACAGTACTACAATACCAAGGAAGGAAGGAAGGTCAGGTTGTTGTTGTTGTTGTTTGCCTGCCATTCTCGCTTTGTCTGCACAGCGTACGTGAACGCGCTGATGACGTATCCTGTCTGCTCGAACAGGGTACAAATACATATGTTGACAGGCAGGTAGGAAAGCCTATCATAATGTTTGGACCGAACATTTTGATTGGACGAACATTTGGTCCTAGCCTTCCACAGAATAAATAAATACATATAAATATATTTAGACCACTCAAA
>NW_015625591.1:760698-761096 GCF_001515625.1 Sinocyclocheilus rhinocerous | reverse complement strand
CCAGACATATCATTTGGTGTTGAGGCCAAATAATTCAATTTAATCTCATCTGCCTCAGAATCTTCAAGATGTTTTTTGGAAAAGCTCAGTCTGACTGCATGGGGCTTTTTTTGGGGAGGGGTTTTTTCTTGCAACCCTCCCATACAAACCACATTTGTGGAGAATTTGTGATATTGTTGTCACATGCACACACTGACCACTCTTTGCCATAAATTCCTGCAGCTGTTGCTGTAGGCCTCTTGGTCGCCTCTCTGACCAGTTTCCTCCTGGCTCTTTCATCCAGTTTGGAGGGACGTCCTGATCCAGGGAGGGTCTGTGTTGTACCAAATACCTTCCACTTCTTAATAATAGACTTCACTGTGCTTCTAGGCATTGATAAAGCCTTTGAAATTTTTTGT
>NW_015625591.1:750307-750969 GCF_001515625.1 Sinocyclocheilus rhinocerous | reverse complement strand
TTTGCAGAACTGCTCAAGTTCAGTTAAATTTGATGGTGACCGTTTGTGGACTGCAGTCTTCAGGTCATTCCATAGATTTTCAATGGGGTTTCAGTCCGGTCTCTGACTATAGGCCATTCAAGGACATTTACCTTTTCTCCTTTAACCTGTGTGCTTTGGGTCATTGTCATGTTGGAAGGTAAACCTTCTTCCCATTGACAACTTTCTGGCAGACGGCAGCAGATTTTCCTCAAGAATTTGACTGTATTTTGTCCCATCCATTTTTCCTTCTGTACTGACAAGTGCTCCAGTCCCTGCTGCAGAGAAACACCCTCATAACAGGATATTACCAGCTCCATGCTTTACTGCAGGAATGCTGTTATTTGGATGGTGAGCTGGATTGGATTTCTGCCAGAAATATCGTTTGGTGTTGAGGCCAGATAAATCAATTTTAGTCTCATCTGCCTCAGAATCTTCAAGATGTGTTTTGGCAAAGCTCAGTCTGACTGCATGTGGCCTTTCTTGAGGAGTGGCTTTTTCTTGCAACCCTCCCATACAAACCACATTTGTGGAGAATTTGTGATATTGTTGTCACATGCACACAATGACCACTCTTTGTCATAAATTCCTGCAACTGCTTCAGAGTTGCTGTAGGCCTCTTGGTCGCCTCTCTGAGCAGTTTC
>NW_015625591.1:700710-750272 GCF_001515625.1 Sinocyclocheilus rhinocerous | reverse complement strand
CTCGAACAGGGTACAAATACATATGTTGACAGGCAGGTAGGAAAGCCTATCATAATGTTCGGACCGAACATTTTGATTGGGCGAACATTTCTTGGTCCTATGCCTTCCACAGAATATATAAATGCATATAAATACATTTAGACCACTTAACTTAATGATTGCTATCGAGATGTGAAGAGACTTTCAACCAGCATAATAAAAAATGTTTCTGAAGACAATCACCTATTGCACCTTTAATAATAGACTTCACTGTGCTTCTAGACATTGATAAAGCCTTTGGAATTTATTTGTATCCATCTCCTGAATTGTGCCTGTCCACAACTTTATCCCGGAGATCTTTTGACAGTGCCTTGCTACTCATCGTTGATTGTTTGCTTCAGTTGCACTACCAAGGACTGAAATGCTCCAGGAAAGCTCTTTTCATGCTGAGCTAATCAAAATGACCACAGCTGATCACAGTTGAAAGTCAAATGGCTTTGTGTGCCATTGAGAAGGTGATTCGCTACACCTGAATGAGTTTACGAGTCATTTTTAGGAGGGGGTGATCCATTTTCCAACTCGGTGATTGTTTTTTTTTTCTTAGATGTTAGTGCTATATCTTTCACTTGGATGTTATATCTTGCACTGAGTAAATACAGCTGGATAAAACAAAAACTGTATCCGTCTTCATTTCAGGCTGCAAAGCAACAAAATGTGATTATTTTAAAGGGAGGTGATTCTATTCTATACCCACTGTGTGTGTGTGTGTGTGTTTGTGTGTGCACACAAAACAGTTCTTTCTGGTCCTCTAATCTGATTGGCTGAGAGGAGTGCAATATTCTAGTGATAACAGAGCTCCAATCATTTCACCATTTGTATCACTCCGCTTTCGGTATTTCTCACAGCAAGTGTAATGGCGGACAACCAAATCCACTATAATTTTTATAAATAATACTGTTTTTGTGTCATGGAATATGCTTTTAAGAGTTTTTAGGTGAGAATGTACTTGTTTAGACTTCAAATATGCGGTTTGTTATTAAAGATAACGTCTATTTGAAAATTTGCTTCGATGTTTTGGGAGACGTGAGCTCCAGGGCGTCATTTACATTTAGTCATTTAGCAGACGCTTTTATCCAAAGCGACTTACAAATGAGGACAATAAAAGCAGTCAAAACTAACAAAAGAGCAACAATATATAAGTGCAAATGACAAGTCTCGGTTAGCCTAACGCAGTACACGTAGCAAGGTGTATATAAATATATATATATACACCTTCACACACACTCACTCACTCACTCACTCACTCACTCACTCACTCACTCACTCACTCACTCACTCACTCACTCACTCACTCACTCACACACACACACACTTTCACACACACTCACTCTCTCACTCACACACACACTCTCTCACTTACAAATACATATGTTGACAGGCAGGTAGGAAAGCCTATCATAATGTTCGGACCGAACATTTTGATTGGGCGAACATTTCTTGGTCCTATGCCTTCCACAGAATATATAAATGCATATAAATACATTTAGACCACTTAACTTAATGATTGCTATCGAGATGTGAAGAGACTTTCAACCAGCATAATAAAAAATGTTTCTGAAGACAATCACCTATTGCACCTTTAATAATAGACTTCACTGTGCTTCTAGACATTGATAAAGCCTTTGGAATTTATTTGTATCCATCTCCTGAATTGTGCCTGTCCACAACTTTATCCCGGAGATCTTTTGACAGTGCCTTGCTACTCATCGTTGATTGTTTGCTTCAGTTGCACTACCAAGGACTGAAATGCTCCAGGAAAGCTCTTTTCATGCTGAGCTAATCAAAATGACCACAGCTGATCACAGTTGAAAGTCAAATGGCTTTGTGTGCCATTGAGAAGGTGATTCGCTACACCTGAATGAGTTTACGAGTCATTTTTAGGAGGGGGTGATCCATTTTCCAACTCGGTGATTGTTTTTTTTTTCTTAGATGTTAGTGCTATATCTTTCACTTGGATGTTATATCTTGCACTGAGTAAATACAGCTGGATAAAACAAAAACTGTATCCGTCTTCATTTCAGGCTGCAAAGCAACAAAATGTGATTATTTTTAAGGGGGTGATTATTTTCTATATATACTACTGATATATACTACTGTGCAAAAGTCTCAAGGTAATGATACACGGGGCAACTTTTTGAGCAATGTTGCTGTCAACAGGCAACCAGGTAAGACACAGGTCCCACGGCTGATCTAAAGTACCCAGATAGAAATTTGTTGCCCATTCTCAATGGGAAAGCCCAAGCAACATTGCAGAGCAACATTGCTCAAAAAAGTTGCCCCGTATATCATCACCTTTGTGCCACTAATATTTTCACCTACCAAAAAAAAAATGGTTTTAACTCCGTTATTTCTACCAAACATTCCTTTTGCCATTAATTGTAATAATCCAGAGAGATTTGTATGCACAAGGAGTCTGAAAACAGCCAGTGCTCCACACATAGATCTGATCTCACCATCATTCAGTCCGTCTGGAATTACATGAAGAAACTGAGACAGACTAAATCCAGAAGAACTGTGGCAACATCTCCAAGATGCTTCAAGAATCCTACCTGCAAAGCTACCTGAAACTAAAACCTAAACTTTTCAAGGTACTGTAGTGAAGTGGGAAGGCGTTTGGGTGGCAGGGGATGATCTTCCTGCTTTATTGGAGTCTCATCCTAATGTATGCCCTCGAGGAACTGTTTACAGCTCTCTCAACACATCTGTGATGCATTACCTACCGCAGCACACACTGGGTAAGGGTTAATGAGCTGAAAAGGGTGTCAGCGCAGCTCATTAACCCTTTCCGTCCATTCACCACATAATTAGGTGCGACCAGTGCAGATTTCTGTTGCTTAATCACACAATAACCTGGCATAGGGGTGGCGGATGTGTTTTGTGTTCAGTTCACAGGGCCTCACATCTACCACCAGAAAAGGAAATGTGAGTGGACTAAGGTAGTATGTTGCCAATAAAAAGATGTTGTTAGCATTGAAATGGTCAAGGGAAAGAGCGGCTGATACTGTAACGTTAATGTAAAGTGTTTAGGAGATTTTTATCGTCCATTCCTTTTAACATTTTTCTTTGACTATTTTTTTACCACCACATATTCTCACGTCGATGTGTGACCCTTACAGTACTAACATTAATATGGTGTACAATCTGAATGTCTGTGTTTTGCCAGTGCCCCAGAGCTCAGTTGCGTCCGTAGGGAAGACAGTGCTACTATGATACTTTCAGGCTCTGCTCTCCCTGGGGTACAGCTGTCCCTCTGGTGTTTGGGTAAACGGGGCTGGTTCTGAATCCTTGGCAACATCCATATGTTTCCCTGTGGAGCTCAGCTGGACTGGGTCAGGAGCATGGGTCAACGCTGTCCTCTTAGTCCCACGCTCTCCCATCCTGGATCTGAGCTGCTGCTCTTCCCAGACGAGACTTCCTCTGGGAGGTTTTCTAGAAAGGCATTCGTTCTCACTCAAGTGTGATTCAACATCGATAGGCTTTCATTAAAGAATCTCTCCGTTTTTGGTGGTCCGCCTGATGCCAGTTTAAAAACATGTGTTTTTCACATTGTCTCTGGCCACAGGTCAGCTTTAAATAACAATCTGTTTATGAATCCTTTTCTAGCAGCTTTTACCAAGATTGCTTTGGTTAGGAGTCCACTCACTTCCTGATGCATTTCTGTTTATGCTGTATACTGACTTTGAGCTCTTCTACACTCAAATCGTTATGTGTTTGAATTACATACTGTATAAAATGTCCGTCCATTTGGATTACACAGTTTTAAAGGGATAGTTCACCCGAATGTTGGTAACCAAACAGTTGCTGTTAGCCATTGACTACCATAGTACTTTTTATCCATACTATGGAAGTCAGTGGCTAACAACGACTGTTTGGTTACCAACATTCTTCAAAATATCTTTTTATGTTCAACTGGAGAAAAAAATTCATACAGGTTTGGAACATCATGAGGGTGAGTAAATGATGACACAATTTTTGGGTGAACTAACCCTTTAACGTAAACAAACTAATAAACTGGGATGCATATGTCATACATACATAAAACCGGTAAGATTTCTGTAATAATTCTGAATGTGTTTTAAATGCACATTAACCAGGTGAATATATTTATCATCAATAAATCCAGTTTGTTTCAGTCTTATACATGTAAACTAAGTGAATGGAGAAGGCCGTAGCTCCAAACATTCGTCCAAAAAACATATATCAAATGTCTTTAGGTGTGTAGATCCAAGCAATTAAACAATCTAAGAATGAATAAAAAAAACTGCACATTCAGAATCGTCCAAAAATCTACTTATTAGAGGCCAAATATAAATCAGAGTGCAGCAAAATGTTTTCGGGTTTAACCCTTGAATGAGCGCAGATGTATGTTCAGTAGCATATTGCACTGAAGAAGTGTAAAACCCGAAAATATTTTGCTGCACTTCTGGACGATTTTGGAGGAGTCCAAAATGAGTTCTTTTTTCATTCTTGTATTGTTCCACAGCTAGCCATATTTTAACCATGTTCATACTTTTTAACGGAATAAATTTAGTTTTTAATTGTTTAAACTATTTATGCTGATTCTAAGCAGTTGGAAGAAATGCATTTTGAAAATATGATTTTAAGCCTTAAAATCCAATTGTGCAAATAGTTAATAATCAACTAATAAACATTTATGAATAACTGACAATGCATCATGTTGAATTTATTATTGTAATTCAAAATGGACGGAAATTGTATTTTAAGTGTTTCATTTACAGATATCGCTGTAATTTACAGACATTCTAATTTACATACAGGCACTGACTTTAGTGCTCCATATTGCATGTGTAGCTAAGCCCTAATACACTTCAAAGCAGGGGCAAAGACCAATTTTACAGGGAAATGTGAAGGAAGGCCACTTTCTGTTGCTACAAGGAGTATCTTTTTCTGCACAGGCTGCAGTGTATTGGTGGAGCATTACATCACCCAAGTGTGGTCTGGCGTACTGTAGCCTCTCCTTAGCAGTAGGGCAGGCTGCAGGAAATCTGTTTATTATTTCTTTTTATTGTCTTGGTGATAGGAATATGTTAACCTTCTTAGTGGGAACCAGCTTCTATGTTCTGGCAGACAGCAGCGTGCACAGGCTACATCTGCTGGGCTGCTTGTGCATCTACATGGTGAATGTCATTATGCACGCATGTCTTGTTTTGTGCTCTTTCACACACTTGCCATATGTTATTACTCGCCGTGAGTCATGGCACAGCTGAGTTATTATATCACAGATAGAAGTATTTTGTTAGCTTCATATACACATCAGTTTAAAGGTTTGAGGTCGGGATGATTTTTCAATTTTTCAAATTTTTTTTGTAAGAAGTGACATTTATTTGAACAAAAATACAGTAAGTATTTTAAAATGAAGGCAGATCTGAATTTTCAGTGTCACACGATCCTTCAGAAATCATTTTAATATGCTGATTTGGTGCTCAAGAAACTTTTATCCATGTTGAAAACAGTAATATTTTTGAGACTTTTTTTCGTCTTGTTTTTTCGTCTTGAATAAGAAGATTAGTAACATTCTAAATGTCTTTACTGTTAATTTTGATCAATTTAAAAACTAAATAGAAATATTAACTACTTAACTAAAAACTTAGGGACAGAAAAAAAATGTTGAACGGTAGTTTATTTTATTTAGCCTAATTGGTTAATAGTTAACAGCACATTATATGTGTTCCCTAGAAATCAAACCCATGACCTTGCTGTTGAAAGCACCACGCTTTACCGTTTGAGCTACAGGACCAGAATTGAATAGAGCCTAGCATCTGTTTTGACTTGGGACAAAAAGAAACCACTTGGCAACCACCTAGAACATCCTAGCAACCACATAGAAATGCCCAGGCGTTGTGAGAGCAAGTTCCACAGTCAAGTTCTGGTCGCATTTCTTTTAGAAATGGTCTCTGAATTGCGTGGCTGTCACAAAGATTAAGGTTTTTATTTGTGTCGATTGATTTAGTGGCCAGTAAGATGTGTTTGTTTATTTGGTTGAGTCTATATCCTGATTGCCCAGTATGGTTGCTCTGCTGCGGTGTTGCCTTCATGTTTCTTTTGGTTCATTAACCATTTAAGATATTATAGCACTTTTGTTTGCTCTCAGACGTTGCAGCTCCAATCTAATTGAAGCAGTAAATCAGTGCTGCACGCAGTACTAGACTAACCTGGGGGAATAGGCTCTGGTTTCTACAGCTCTGTTTGTTTTCTTGAAGGTGTCACAGAGGAATTCTGTCTTCTGTCTTTGTCTCTCTGGCTTGCTCATGCTGCTGTACTAACCCCTGAGCCAGGGCTACAGGCTCAGTACAGTAGTGAATAACACGTGACTGTTTTCATTTCTGAAGGGAGCAACCGCCATGGACCGAAGAGAAACGCCCTGGATTTAGATTAATATCACAGCTCAACAGGTGACCTTTGACTTTCAAGTTTCTCACAGATCTCCTCTGGACCTGTCTCTTGTTTGTTCTTATTGTCATCCCTTGAAGATCTCCTTTTCTCAGCTCGTTATCCTTAGATTTGTTTAAAACTGTTTCTTGATCAAGTCTTTATACAGACTTTTATACTGTTTCTCTACTCAGCCAGCTATTCTACGTGAACTAATATTTCCCTGTGCCAAACTAATCCAAACCAGCGATCATTATTTCTACTAATCTGTTTTTTTCCCTTCACCACACTCATTATTGTGATGTAGAGTGACTTCACCCTTGAACTTTTGCTCTACAAATAGAGAAAAGAGGACTGTGGTTTTTTTTACATCACCTGAAAATGGTTTAAAGGTCCGACCTGATAAAGGATGTGTAGCAGAGAGAAGCACTGGAGTACAGTGAAGTGCTCTTGAGAGTACCGTCATGTGTAGTTGCTTAATGAAGGCAGTGAGCGAGGGCAAGGGGTCATGTTGGCATGGCTCACCGAAGATCTCCTTTTCTCAGCTCGTTATCCTTAGATTTGTTTAAAACTGTTTCTTGATCAAGTCTTTATACAGACTTTTATACTGTTTCTCTACTCAGCCAGCTATTCTACGTGAACTAATATTTCCCTGTGCCAAACTAATCCAAACCAGCGATCATTATTTCTACTAATCTGTTTTTTTCCCTTCACCACACTCATTATTGTGATGTAGAGTGACTTCACCCTTGAACTTTTCCTCTACAAATTTTTTTTTTTTACGTCACTTGATAATGGTTTAAAGGTCAGACCTGATAAAGCAGAGAGAAGCACAGGAGTACAGTAAGGTGCTCTTGAGAGTGCTCTCTTCATGTGTAGTTGCTTGATGAAGGCAGTGAGCGAGGGCAAAGGGTCATGTTGGCATGGCTCGGCTCAGCAGTTTTTTTGGTGGCTCACTCACCGAGCTGTTTTCCTCCTTTCTTCCTCTCTCCTTCTGCCACAGAACAAACTCTGACTCAGCTCTGCACACCAGTGCCATGAGCCCAAACCCACAGGATCCTTTTGGCAGGAACCAGCAGATGGGCAGAGGACCTCCTCAGCGAAACGGTGAGCTTGGCTTCCACCTCCTCCTCCCTATTTTTGTGCTAGTTTAATACCTCCACAACCATACTGTAGTTTTACAAAGCCATTGTTAATGCATGGCATAACAGTGTGGTTGAAACAGAAATGCAGGTGGTCAAATGGATTGTACAATGCCATTCATAGATGATAAATCAATTATTTATACCAGACCCAAATCAAACCGTCCCACCCAGTGCAGCGTGTTTGCACGACACAGCTGGGGCTCACTGTCATGTTGTTTATCTAGTTGTCTTGGTTACAAACACAGGCATTTCAGAAGGTACGCTGAAAATGGCTGACAATCAGCCCGCCCAGAGTGCTGTTGAAGGATGTTTCCTCTACCCTTATTTTTCTGATTTCTTGAGCTTTTGAAAACAAATTAATGTACAGCCCCATGAGCTTTATAGATGCAATAGTCTGGCTCATACTCCCCTGAAAGGACACATAGCCAGAGTTCACAGACACATGCTACAGTGAAGATGTTTGTTAGACTACAGGATTGTCATAGGGTGGGATGATCGGTGCAAATGTTTTATCATTAGAACAGTGAAAGTCTGGCGGAGAAAGTTACGGCTGTGCCAAAACAATTATGTATTGATCTTTTTTTTCATGACATTGCATCAGCACTTCAGGTCCTTTTTAATATATTTTGTTCATTAATATAATTTCCTTCAGTTTGATTAATAAAAACTGGGCCAGGGAGTGCATTTTGAGGTTGATCATCTGCTTGTGCATTACTGATGTTTGTTACATATAAACATTGCTTTGCGGATTGTTATGTCACATCCCTTTCTAGTATTCTTACATGTATCATGTGAATTACAGGATATGCATGGTCATGACGTGAAGAGTTTATGTAACATTACACAGACAGGCACTATTATAGTAATCTCATGCCAGTGCATACACTTCCGTTCAAAGGTTTGGGCTCAATAAGATGCTTTTTTATGTATGTATTTATTATTATTTTTAAATAAATTAATACGCTTATTCAGCAAGGATACATTAAATCAAAAGTGACAAAAACATGTATAATATTTCAAATGACTGTATTTTTAATCAAATGATCAAATGAGTGCACTCATGGTGAGTTTTTTTCAAAATCATTAAATTATCCTAACTTCATCTTCATAACAAAATTTCAGACCAGAGAGTGATATATTTTTTGAATCATTTAAATATTGTTGTGTGGGACACAATGAGCTCAGAGACTGCAAGCTAAGCATTTAAAAACTCTATGTACTAATGGTGTTCTGTGAATGAATGGTGCTGGCAAAGGGCTTTAGAGATAATGTAGTATTCTCACATGAAACGGAGTAGAGGCGTAAACCATATTTGATATGTCAGCTGTTGAATGCTTGAATCTGATTGGTTGACAAACATTCTAAGGTGTGCAATTATTTTCAGGGAAACGCATGGCTAAAGTAGTTCCAGGCAGGTCTTGACCACACTACCGCATGTCCGTATCACTTCGCAAAATTATTTCCGTTATTATTTCAAAGGTCCCTACAACAGCAAATAACCAAAACCCACAATGACTGACGAAGCAAGTAAATACAGTAAACAATGCGATGAAAATGACCAATTATTTCCATGTTTTTGCCACAAAATTACATTTAATTATGTACGGAAAGCACATACTCTCTTTCTCCTGCTCTCTCCCATACAAACGCACACACATACAATACAGACACACACACTCGCACACACGGAAACATACATGTGCACAGAAATGTGTTGTTAGCGCTGCTTTGACAATTTTATTAGTAAAATAGTTTAGCAAATTAAGAGCTATATGACATTTCTTACTTGGGTATAACGGCAGATGAACTTACAGTTTCACTATTAGTAGAGACGCTACACTGTTGAGAGACGCATAGACTCAAGTAATTCACACAAACTTAATCGCTTTTGCATTCACTCTGTTTATCACTTGCTCTCTCACAAATTGATTTGCAGGCATTTAGGCTTGAGATTGTGGCTCATCTGAACTGCATATCCAAGCTAAAAGCATCTTTGTGTAGTAGATCTTTGTTTAGTCAGTAGGTTAAAATAAGATATTGAATGAAGATGTGGAGCAAATAAAATGGTCACATGTACATCGAGATATGGAGCACTATAACTCAGAGGCTGTCTGTGGCCCAGGGCAGTTGTTTTCTCAGACACTTCAAACTGATAAGAAACGTCTTCACTTAAGGACATGGCAGACAGCATGCTTTTAATATCTGTCTGGCAGCTCATCTGAATTATGCACACAGTTGACTGTGGAGGTGTGCAGTGAGGCTCACGTAATGTGAACAAGTACAAACCAGCCTCTCACATGGGACAAAAATTGGTCTCGCTTCCGCTATCACAGTAGTCTCATCCCAAACCTGCCAGCCAATGCAAATGTGCTATTCATGTGTGGATCCCCCGAAAGCATTAAGACCGTATCGTAACTGTGTGCCACGTTTAACTGCTTGACTCTGACCCTACTGAGATTTATGATTTGACATCATTTATAATAATTACTGCTGTTTTTAGTGTTTTAGTTTGTTTTTTTTCTCCACTGATTTTGTGCAACATTTTGTTGATTTTGGGAGCTTGCTATACAGATAATTATAGATAAATGTAATTGCAAATAATGTATTTTAACATAAACTATGGCGTTTTTTAGGTACTTTTACACTTCAAGATAAAACGTGACAAAACTCTGGACTCAGGCCAACGTTTTTCTGTTCTAGTTGTCTTTTTTTCGTCAGTTATGGTGTTGAATGAGACTCTCAGTGAGGGGGAAATGAGGTGTCGCCGTACTGTTTGTTTGATTCATTGTGCGTCGCAGTTGGGCGTCTGAGACCGGCAGCTTTGTTGAAGCGGTGGAGCTGGTTGATCTGGCTCTGGGCCCACACTGCATCAGTTCTGGGTCAGCATCGGCAGAGGAAGCAGAAAGGAGGTTTGTTTTCCACAGGATCTCTGTGGTGCACACAAAACAATGCCTCTCCATTGATTCACTTTGCGCTTGTGGTCACAGATTTCTCCCAATATGCTTTTTTGTGTCCTCTCTTTTTTTTCTTAATGAGACAGTACACACTAAGAAGCCATTTTCAATTCCCCCCTCTGGAGTTTGTGCCCTCTGTCTTCAGTGGGTGGAGTGAGTGTGCACTCTGAATGACTCATTTCAATGAATCAAAGGTTTGTGAGAAGACTGAACTGAACTTTGCAGTGTAAAGATATGTTCAAAAGATTGTTTGTTTGTTTTGAAAGAAATCAATGCTTTTATTTAGCAAGGATGCCTAAAAAACTGATAGTAAAGACATGTTACAAAAGTTTCTATTTCAAATAAATGTTTTTGAACTTCCTATCAAAGAATCCTGAAAAAAAATTATCTTTGTATTCACAAAAATATTAAGCAGCAAAACTGTTTGCAGCATTTATAGTAATAAGAAATGTTTCTTGAACACCAAATCAGCAAATTAGATTGATTTCTGACGTGTCATGTGACACTGAAGACTTGAGTAATGATGCTGAAAATGTAGCTTTGCCATCACAGAAATAAATTCTTTTAAAATATATTCAAATAGAAAATAAATGTTTTATTTTAAATTCAGTTATTTGATATTCCACAATATTAATTTCAAAATGCTTGAGGAGCATGAGACTTTAAGAAATAAAAACTTAAAAACATTTTATCAACCCCAAACTTTTCAACAGTAGTGAATGAAGGAAAGCTACTTGCTAGAGGCTGTTACTTCTTCACGCCAGGCATTTTAGGAAGCACCTTGTTTTAAGCCTTTCACTTTTTTTTATTTTTTATTTAAACTTCAGTTTGTTATATTATGTTGTTTTTACCATTATGGAAAAAAGCCGCTAAAAGGGTCTGAAAGTTGCTAAATCTAGTGCTAAAGTCACGCTTGTGTGTGTGAGACGCGGGAGCTGATGGCAGGGGGCGGTGGATATTTGTGGCGGTCAATGTGGATATTGTGGATGAGTTCTTCTGTGTCATCACGTTCTATTAGTTCTACAGCTTCAGTTTCTGGGGGGGGGATTACATGTGTGAATGCAAAATGATTAACTGCTCTTTGATCTAATTGGCCTTTCTCTTTGTGGTCGTGCAGCCAGCATGAATGAAGCAGAGGTGGACAATTCTGGAGATGGTAAGTGTGTTGTCATGCTTGTTGATTCTCTATCATGTGTTCAGCCCACCAAAAAAAAAGATTCACTCCTTTAATGACATCATCAGCCCTCACAGTACTCCGCTGTGGTTTGCTGTAGTGGGCTGATGGATGATGTTGGTGTTGTGGAACAGTTGGTGTGCTCTGCTGGCGGTCCCACTCAGATTACATGTCTCTCATATAGTTTACCGTAAGATAACTTAATAAAGCTCGCTTTTTTGGTTGAGTTGTAGGATGCAGATTGAGTATTTACTTTTACTCTTTTGTTGACAAAATGAAATTAGTGACTTAAAGATGTGCAGCCCTAACTGTGCAATTTGAATAGGGGATGCAGCAGGGATGATTTGAATTGTTTAATGAGGGACTGTCTTTTTTCCTCTGCAGTGTTCTCATTTCATGCTGTCCCTAATGAGGAGAATCTGCTCGGAGTGAATAAGCCACTGCCAAAACAGTTATGGGAGGCCAAAAAGGTGAGTGCATGAGGGCTAGTGATGTTATAGTATCTGTAGTACTAAGTAACAACTCAGTTGTAATTCGGTTGTGACCAAAGAAATCAGAATTGTATCAAAATATCAGATGTGTAACTGTATAAAGGCAGCCTAATAATCCTCTTACTGGCCATTATTACCAGTGTTGGGCAGTAACGCATTACCTAGTAACGCGTTACTGTAATTTGATTACTTTTTTAGTAACGGAGTAATTTAACGCGTTATAGTTTTCAAAATAGTAATTAGAGTATAGTTACAAGCCGATGTCTCTATACGTTACTGCCGCATTACATTGCTGACAGAATGCAGTGTTTTATAATCTGGAGATTGTAAAAAGGATGTAGCACATGCACTGTCGAGTCCAGTGCCAGTGGATTACAGACCTGCTTTTCCGCAACAGAGTGCCGCGGGACAAGATGTGCGACTGGGTAGGAGTAATCAGTAATCAGTAATTTGATTAAATTTTCAGAGTAACTTGCCCAACACTGGCTATTACTAACAAAATAAAGACCTGTGTTCAATAGCATGTTAGTTTTTGATTCGTTTCGTTACCAAAAAGTATTGAGTATTGATCTAAATGATTGTTTACCGAAATTAAGTTATATTTTTTGGTTATGTATTGAGTTTGAAGTTACATTTATTTGTTCACTTTTTACTCAGAAATCTGTCTGGCTTTGGTTGACCTCTATATTTTGCTTGTATTGGTTAGTCTGTTCAATGCTTTGTGTTTCTAAATTTGTCCTGTAAACCAATATATTATGCCCGCAATTTATTCAGTCATTTCCTAACTTTGACCAAGTAAAGTTGGTAACTTTGATCTAGAGGAAGTAATTCTATTAAAAGTTGGCGTGTAAAAGAATTTGTGATTGTTTTTCTTCCCTATTGTAACATGTATTCAAGTACAAAAGCTTCTCGACCAGGGAAAATATGCAGGGTGGAATTTTGTTGTCCATGGGGAATTGATTGTTGTTTGTTAATTACAGCAATCATTTGATGTGAGTGACAGTTTGCTGGAGGGATTGAATCTAGGATACCTTATTACTCAGTCCTCACGTCAGCATACACGTCATCAGAGAAGAGATGACATAGTAAGGAGAGGGGCATGTTAATTTTTTAACAGGCCACGTGTGTGTTTTTTTTTTTTTTTTTTTTGAAAAACTAATGTTGTGTGTGGATAAGTGATTTATATTAAACACGGCAACATTCCATAAACAAATTGTCAGTTTTGATTTCATGGCGACTTTAACAGAATCTTTGTGCTGTTGATTACATATTAGTGTTATTAGTATGATGCCACTTGGTCTTACCAGCTACAATACTAATTGATTGTCTGTAGATAGCAGTTCGGCAAAATGTATCTCCGTGAGTGTGGATATATAATGCACATGTTGCCTGGTTGCAGGTGCAGTCTCTGTCCTCCCGGCCAAAGTCCTGCGAAGTTCCTGGAATCAAGTAAGTTAAGAGAAATTTGTGTGCATGTTGATTGGTTGCTTACTAGATATTTGCTGTACATTTAAACATGCTGAAATTGTCCGTCTCTGTTTCTCTGCAGTATATTCCCTTCTCCAGAGCAGAATGCAGGTTTGTCTCACTACCAGGGCACTTTAAACACTGGCGGGTCTCTGCCTGACCTCAGTAACCTGCACTTCCCCTCTCCGCTGCCCACTCCTCTGGACCCCGACGAGGCTGGATATCCCAACCTGAGTGGAGGCAGCAGCACCGGCAACCTCCCTGCAGCCATGATGCATCTGGGCATCGGAAACTCACAAGGTCAGTGGGTTTACTAAATACAGCATAAACAGACACCTTAATACTTGTACTGGATTTCACACATGCGTAATCTCATAGTCTAAGAATAAAAAGAGCTTTTGTTTGTGACCAAATCGTTATTCAAGGTGGCTCGTTTGCTGTTAAAGCATCTCCTGGCTTCGGAAGAGCCTGGCTGAACGCTCCGGGCTTTGTTTAACGGCACACTGTAGGCTTAAACTGTAGGTGCTTTCTGGGGTATGAATGCCATGTGTTTTCTAAAGGGCCACATCCATGCAGAAGACCACAGCTCTCCTCCTCTCTCTTCCCCCCCTTTTAAATCCATCCGCCATCTGATCGCTCTCTTTGACTTCCATTCTCTTCAGCTTTATTCTTTCCATTCGCTCTCATGTCTGGGAACAGGGTGTGCTGGGATGTTTCTGCTGCCCGTTTCTAGCTGATTGGCTGATCCCCAGAGACACAGCTGACCTTTAACCCCTGAATTGGCTGCTCATAAACAGCTCTTTTCTCTCTCGCTCTCGCTGGTCCAGTAACCTGCAGACAATTGCTCAGTGTCTTTTCTGAGGAGTGGACATCAGGACAGGAGCCGGCCTGCACGCAGTGACTCATAAAGCCATTATTGGCTTATCTCGGTTTCATTAAGGTGGTTCAAGAAGCACTTTTGACCCCTGAAGCTGATTATGTCATGTTTGCTGTCCTCGTAGGGCTGTCATCCTCTCTAAGCAACCCTTCCATCCAGGCGTCCCTCACCAACTCTCAGCTACACTCATCTCTCAGCAATCCATCAATCCACACATCTCTGCGTCTCTCCTCGCTGTCCAACCCTCCTCCGACGGGCATGGCGAGTTCACCCAGGAGAAGGCCGGCCCCCATTAGTCCCCTGACACTCTCTCCAGGGGGCGATCAGAGGCGAAGCCTGGGCAAGCAGCTCTCCCCGACAATGTCGCCCTCTCTCTCTCCGATCACACAGGTGAGAAAGTGCTCATTAAAACTCCTCATCCAGCATCTCATGTTCTTCGGTGGTATCTTTACTCAATCCTCATCCAGACCATCACCGGCTTCTTGTATTAAACTGCTTACAGGGCTCCAGAGTGTGTCTAATGTGGTTAGACTTTTCAGGACTACAAATAAAAAAAGGAAAAATGTAATTATGCATTACCATTTTCTGCTGTTAATGCTGCAAGTCGAACAATCAAATGTGTGGTGATACATCACTACCGATTGAACCACACAGCACAGTCCAATTATATACATGGCATGAGTGCATAGCAAAGGGTTGTTTATTCTAAGTTTTTGGATGGCGCCCCACTGATCAGTTTTGATCCTGCAAGGGTTTGTAACAGATTTCTGTGTTGAATTTAATTGGTTGCACTGAGCAACACTGTTCATGTTGGTCTGGATTTTGTGGCACAACAATTTGAATTCAACACAGAATTCTTTGCTACAAATGGTTAAAATTTCATTTTATACTCACTCATGTCATTCCATTCAAAAATACAGTAAAACAAAAAATATTGTGAAATATTATTACAATTAAAAATAACAGTTTTCTTTTTTTTATGTATTTAAAATGCGTTTTTTCCTATAAGTCTGTATTCCTGTATTCTAGTCGTCAGTGTCACATGATCCTTCAGAAATCATTCTAATATGCTGATTTTGTGCACAAGAAACATTTCTTATTATCAATGTTGAAAACAGTTGTTCTGCTTACAGACCCCAAACTTTTGAACAGTGGTGCATGTCATAATATATATTATAAAGAGCAATTGAAGTTTAGACCCTGTGGTTAAATAAAAAAAAAGTTTTTGTAACGTACCGAATCAGATGCTTCCCTGTATAATTTACAGCAACCACAGAGAAAGCAAGACGGAAATCAAATTGAATCAAGAGCTTGGGAATCAAAATGTAGTCTAATCGAAATAGGAATTCCGAATCAACACCCAGCCCCAGTTATTAATTTTGAAGGAGCTCTTTTCCAAACAATGGCTGTTCATAATTACCATGTCTGTCATGCTGTTAAAATGAAAATAAAAAAGGGCAAAGGAGTGGTCCATATGACCCGTGTAGTGTCTTCTAAAATCATACATCATTTTTTTTGTGTGTGGAACAGAATACCAAATCAGGTGCTAGTACCATCTGTAAAACTTGATGCCATCATTCTCATGTTTTCCAAAAATGTATTTATTTTGTGGAGCCCTGTGCTTACAAATGTGGCAGCTGGTTTGTTGTTCAAGTCTGCCAAGAACAGGGTGTTCTGTAGCGTACCGTAGCTAAGCTCCCAGTCAAATGATTTTATAACTTTCCCATTCTCTTTAGGGTGTTGCCTTGGACACCAGCAACTTGCCGATGGAGCCGCCCCCTCCCTACCCCCTTTACCAGCAAACCCAGCAGCCCCTGCAGCAGCAGCAGCATCAGCAGCAGCAACCTCCTCCCCAGTCCCATCCGTCTATTCAGCAGAGCTCCCAGCATCCAGCGGTGCAGCAACTACCAACAGGTGGCCAACAGCAGCACCAGCCTGTGTCCCCACTGCAGAGCGTCCCGCTCGACTTTAATTCCAGTGCTGTGAGTTCCTATTGAAACATTAGTTGAAACAGGGAGCTGAGGAGAATAACTAATATTCAGCAGTTACAGATGCTGGTTATTCTTGGCTGAACAGGAAAACACTGAATCTTATTTTTGCTTGCAGCACAACAGCATGGGGGCATTTTTTAATGATCCCTTTATGGAGCTGCAGTTTTCTGGACGTCAGTCCAAGTGTTCGTCCTATCAGGTAAAGATATGAGGAAGATCTCTCTGATTCCTATCTTGGTCATGTTTTGTCTTATAAACAGTGTAACAAATATTTTGTGTGTGTGTTTAAACAGCAGGATCAGTATAATATGTTGGAGAATGTCATGAGCTCTGTGGCAGGAGGGTTTGACCCTTCCTCCAACCTCTACTACTCCCAGGCTGCCCTCATGGGCTTGGGCGGTAGCCATGGCAACCTGCAAGACCACCTTCAGATGAGGCCCAATATGCTCTACTCTAATTGTGGAGGAGGAGTGCCCAACATCATCCTTACAGGTTGGGATGATCAAACAGCAGGTCGTTGTGAGTCATTAGGAGAATTTACCCTCTTCGTTTTTCATCCTTGTGCCCTGCTTTCAAAGCACAAACTCTGATTCTTAAAATGAGTTTCATTCATGGCTCTTGTTTTATGTAACTGCCAATAAAATGTAAATGGCAAAAAAATAGGAAATGTAACATTCAATAGATATGCTAGTGGACTTTCATCTAGTCGTCCAACAGCTGACTACAGTGTCTTCCATGTTATTATGCAAGTGACATATAAGTAGAATTTCAGTAAAATAAACATTCAGATTTTTGTTTTAATAGAAAGTGTTTGTTTTATTTCTCATATTTTTTTAGATAACTGGTATCAGTCTCATGCAGGTTTGGTAAATAGTTTGCCTGGTCTTCTTAGGTAAATGGTGAACCTACTTAAAGAGGTTGTTCCAAATTATTAAGCAAGTCACGTTTCTCATGCAATCTGGTGAGGAAGAAAGATCTTTCTGAAGATGGAAATCATGAAACAACTAATATTTTGTGAAAACTGAATAGAGATTATCGAACTGTCAAAATATTTCTGAGTGAATCAGAACAGAATAACTCGATCAGATAAAGGCTTTTAGGGAAGGTTTCTGTCAAAGTAATTAAGTGTATTAAAAGGGCAGCTGTAAAAAGATTGTTGAGCAGCAAGCAGGTATTTGAAGCTTCTGGTGTCTCTGGAGTCTCAAGAACCTCTCCATGCAGGCTGGCAGTTGTGCATAAAGCTGCATTTCAGTATTCCCCTAACCAAAGCTCACAAAGCTCATGCTTTTGCATGAGAACTGTGACTTGCTTAATAATGCAGAACATTATAATCTCCATTTACCTAAGAAGACCTGGCAAACTCGTTACAAAATCTGTCTAAGATTGATACCAGCTATCTATAAAAAAAAAAGACACTTTCTATGAAAAAATACAATCTGAATGTTTATTATACTGAAATCCCACTGATAGGTCAATTGCATAATTTTGAACAGTGTTGTTTATATAATTTGTTTTTCTTTTTTGAGGTTTGGGGTCTGAAAGATTTTTTATAATGTTTTTGAAAGAAGTCTCTTATGCTGACCATTTATTTGATTTAAGACCAAAGCTCACAAAGCTCATGCTTTTGCATGAGAACTGTGACTTGCTTAATAATGCAGAACATTATAATCTCCATTTACCTAAGAAGACCTGGCAAACTCGTTACAAAATCTGTCTAAGATTGATACCAGCTATCTATAAAAAAAAAAGACACTTTCTATGAAAAAATACAATCTGAATGTTTATTATACTGAAATCCCACTGATATTGTCAATTGCATAATTTTGAACAGTGTTGTTTATATAATTTGTTTTTCTTTTTTGAGGTTTGGGGTTTGAAAGATTTTTTATAATGTTTTTGAAAGAAGTCTCTTATGCTGACCATTTATTTGATTTAAGAATACAGTAAAACCAGAATTTTTTAAAAAATATATTATTACAATGGAAATATAAAATGTTAATATATTTAAAAATGTTATTAATTCCTGTGATGGCAAAGCTGAATTTTCAGTAGCAGAATTTACTCCAGTGTCACATGATCCTTCAGAAATCATTCCAATATGTTGATTTGATGCACAAGAAATATTATTATTTTCAGTTTTGAAAACAGCTGTGCTGTTTTTTGTGGAAACTGATGTCTATTTCAAAAGTCTTTAATTAATAGAAAGTTCAAAACAAATTTCATTTATCCTTGTTGAATAAAAGTATTACTTCTTCCAAAGAAAAAATAATAATTCTGGCTGACCCCAAACTTTGGAACAGTAGTGCATATATGAACAAGAACATTTTGGCATCTCACTTAATATGTTTTGAGCTGCCCAACACACGTGTTGCAGTCTTAAGATAGTATGTGAATTTAAAGATAGCAAAAATGGTATCTTGAGATGGCAACAGTAGTGCATATATGAACAAGAACATTTTGGCATCTCACTTAATATGTTTTGAGCTGCCCAACACAAGTGTTGCAGTCTTAAGATAGTATGTGAATTTAAAGATAGCAAAAATGGTATATATATTTGTTCCATTCCATTGTTTTCATCTTGCTGAACATAATGCATTTTATGTAAATGCCCCAGAAGAAACGCATCCAATTGGGGCCACGTCAACCAAAAACCAGGTAGATTATATAGGTGTAAAGGCCGATTAGTTGACTAAGCATTCAGGCAACCCACTGAAAACAAAAAATATGAAACATCTTTCACATCTCCTGTACTCACTCACGGTTCTTCTGTTTTTCGTCCTCTCTCAGACGACTCCAATCCCAGCCTCTCTAAGGACATCAGCAGTGTGTTGTCTGCAGTGCCAGAGTGTTTTGACTCAGAGGGAATTTTTCCACTTGAGGATGAACTACGTATTGAGCCGCTCAGTTTGGATGGACTGAGCATGCTCAGTGACCCTGATATGGTCCTCCCTGACCCCTCAGTAGAGGACAGCTTTCGCAGCGACAGACTTTGAAGAGCCACATCATGCATGTATACATTCATACAAACAAGTCCACGAATGTGACGACTAAAGCACAGAACCTATAGCACTCAGATTTCTATAAACATAAAAAGATCTTTACATTTTCTTAAACACAAAGCGCATGCATAAACACTACATGTTGATATAAAGTGAATCATCATGCTCGCATGAGTCACCCAGACGCCGTCTCTCAGTGGCCGCCATTGCTCAGCATGCTCCATCTGCCTCCCAAGACACCGATCATCACTCAACAGATGTGTGAAACCAATCTGGATGCTTCGCACGTGCTTTGACCTGTAAAGACAATGAAACAAACAAATATGCATGAACACATGAACCTGCCGTGTATCTACTCCTTGTGCCGAGTGACAATCACGACACCGAAGCCATAGCAATGCCAAACCGATGGCTGGATCGGGCTATTGTATTGCTGGTCTAATTCAAAGCCATGCAACCAAAACAAAATGAATGTGCTTGTTTTACACATTGCTTTTGGATGTTATCAGTAGGTCACACCAGCTTTCAATAACATTGCGGTAGCAGCAAAAGGATGGGACCATCCTGAATGTGGAGACAGTGCGAAGATGACAATATGACGTGTTATGGAACAGAAGTAGTCGACAGCCGGCCTAATACCAGCCCATATTGATGCACCAAATGCTGTGATATGAGACACCAGCAGGATGGGTTGAGCCTTCCCCCCTCGCCACACCACCCGAACTCTGTTTCAGTATCAAGATTAGAACATGTTCAGTGTAATGAACCGTCTGGCTCGGGCTACTGAGTAGCAGACACATTTAAACTAACCAACAGTCTCTGGTGTCACTGCCTGAAGTTTAGAACTAAGCTAACGGCCGATAATGCTGTGCGACAGGTTTTCAATCACCGAATCAGCGATCACTTTGCTGGCCCGTAGATGAGCCAAAGCCACTCATACACGCTCCAGGCTGTGAAAACTCAGTCCGTCCTTCAGAATGTGGCCAGTGCCCCTTATTCAAATGAGAATTGAGAATTCAATGAATTATACCTCTTCCTGCACAGTGACGTACTATAAAGAAAGGGGGAGTATAGATGATGTGTATAGAGCATTATTTTGCATATTTTTTAAAAACGATAAAAGAGAGCTTTGCCACATATATATATATATATGCCTAACAATTTTCTGACTAGAATGTATTTTTGAAACAGAAAAAGGGCAAACTGTTTACAAAGATACTACGAATTGTGAGTAGGCGCTGAAATTTTTATGATTTTGGTATAAATCTAAAAGAAAAAAAAACACATTTGTATTTCGCTGATATTGATCCAGTCCATAGTTAGCGAATAGAAGCTTTGGCTATGCAGAAGTTTAGCACAGGACTGTCTCAGACGGCAGGAACAATCTAGACCATAAAAAGGAACTGTTTTACTTGTATATTTACTATATCTTTGTGCTTATTTCAGATTTTATACAGACTTGTAATGCGGCTTCTAATATGTCAGTTGTATTTGTACTTGTTAATCTGTTCATGTTCTCTCCCTTTGAACTTTTGTTGTGGACGTTTTTTTTCGTGAACGTTTGTTGTGAAGGTATTTCTCACTGTTGTTCAGCATGGGCCCTCTCTCTGCAGCTCTGATCCTTGTGAGGGGTTTTCACGAGAAAAAAAAAATAACACTTTGGGATTTTAAAATGTTTTTAAAAGGTGTGATTTGTGGACTTGGGACATATGTATCATTGTTATCGCTCATGTTGAAGTTTGCACTGATCTGAACAAAATTGATCTTTTGATTTTAAGCAGTAGTTTTTATTTTGGCGAAAATGTTATTTGCGATGACGCAAAGACGTCTGCTTTTTTGAGGGCTCTTGCCTTTTCTCGGCATGTTATGCATGTGAAGACTTTGAAATGAATGCAGTATATTTTGTGAATGATTAGATTCAAATGACCAAATATTCTGAGATGAAGAAAGATGTCTAAATATAATTCAGGAATGTAATTTTTTTTCACCATATCGTGAGTCATTTTATGCCCATCTCTTGCCTCTTGACTGCCAGATCTGAGCAAAATGTTCCCAGATTCCCAGAGAAACGGTTATAACCAAAATCCAGAAATCCAAAACACACCCTTCTGTCTGTGTTGTTATCTGTGTAGCTTTCTATTCCACTTCCAGAGGTTGGTAATAGAAAGCAATAACACCGTTATCTGTGTGCCATGTCCACAATTTTGTTTTTGCTATGTATTTTTGCATTCATCCAGGTCATTACAGAGTTTTGAGTTCAAAACCATCTTGTTGGTCAAATCAATCAAGTCGCTTTTACTAAAATTCTTCCTCTTTTTGTTGTGCATTGTTCATTGCGGTCCAAGTAGGCGAGAAGAGAGGATGATTGACACAAGCAGAGATTTAAGGTGTGGTGACATTAGCAAAATTTTGTGGGTAAAAAAGGTTAATTGTCTATTGTCAATGGTGGAGCGACGTATGAAGCACAGAAGTCACTTTCAAACCAGTTTTCTGTTGGTCAGTGTGGCGAATCTGTGTGACTAACTTGAACCTACTGTGAAATCGACATTTGTAAACTTTTGCTGAAAATTCCCAATTGCATAGATTTCTGTTGAAATTACTGGATTTAGCCTACGAAAATTAGCCAAACAACGTTAATGTGAACCACACTATAAACCCCTGGATCTAATCTTTGATAAATCTGGTGCCCCATGTACAAAAAGCAGAACCAGATTTGACTTTCACCCCCTGCAGCTGCAGTTTCTTTGTTTTGTAACATTGTTCTTTAGGTGTGTTAGGACCTATTTTAAGAGAACATAATGTTTAAGAGGGTTGCAGACAGAAGCTCTGGGCTGTTGAGCATGTTTTGCTGCATCCTGTTTCTGCAAAAAAAAGTCTCTCTCTTTATATAACAAATATCTTTTTATCATCTCTCTCATTGTGTCATCTTCTCAGTTAACTTTTGAAATTTTTCATGAATATTAACAGTGGCATCATATTTTATAGTCTTCGGTGGTTTCATTGGGTCTGATGGTTTGTTTCTGCCTCAGATGACATGAGAGTCTGTTCCCATCATTCATTCTCTCTCTCTCTGGAAGGAGTTTTTAATCTTCTCCTGCCTTATTCTTGCTTTTGACCACTTGCTGTCCCTCTGAGTGTACGGTGATACTCTTAAATTTTTTCCCCCTGTATTTCCAGGCCCTCTGCTCTAATGGCAAAAAAGGTGTTTATTGGCTTTTTGTAAATGTAGTCTTCATAACAAGATATTAGTTGTTTCTTCTGTTTATAGAAGGAATTCTTTTTTTCTTTGTTTTTGTTGTCTTTTTTTGTCACCTTTAAAAAATGTACAGTTATATTATTTAAAAAATATTGTCATGTCCACTAGTGTTACTTTTTTTGTAATATGCCATAATAAAATCGTTCTTTTTGTGATATTACAGATGTACTAAACCAGTGGTTTTCAATCCCAAACCTAGGGACCCACAGCACTGCAAATTTTGTATGTCTTCCTTATTTAACACACGTGATTGAGATGATCAGCAGAGATCCATGAGAGATGTAGGCTACAAAATACAGTGCTGTGAGTCCCCAGAACCCAGACTGAAAACCTCTGTATTACACCACAAGGCGTTTGGTTTGTGAAGTATATTATAGTGCTTTCCTTTGATTTAATATAAACAAATAAAACTCTTTTCTGGCTCAGACATCTGCTGTGGACTTTCATTCCTGTGACATCAACTTTCTGGTGTCAGCCATTTTCTCTCCACTTGATGTCTTTTTTTATGCTAAACCACTAGATGGAGGCAGTAAGACGCTTGTGCCATTTGTAGATGAAGTACTAAAGGCAATGGATGCAGAAAAATGACTTGAAAGATGGTTCATTTTGCACAAAATGATCGGATAAAATAAATAAATAACAATAAAAAACGCTATGCTAATGTAAGTAGTAAGAACCCCTGAGCCTTAACAATTAAAAATTCAGATATTGAAATTGTGTCATTATTTACCCCCATGCCGTTCCAAACCTGTATGCATTGGACACAAAAGAAGATATTTTGAAAAGTATTAGTAACCAAAGAAGAAAAGTATTAGTACAGAAGAAAGAGTTTGGAAGGACATGCGGAGAAATAAATGACGACAGGTTTTTTGAGGTACAGTATATGCAGCACTTTTTGTAAACTGCATTGTTAGTATGTTGTGAAAAACGTAAGAAACACTCAATGAAGGGTTGAATTCCTGTGCATCCAGATGAAATCTTATCTGCTTTGACTTCGTTGATCATCTAGCCTCTGGTATCTGGTAATGCATAGCATGACACCATTAGATATTATACAGTGCTGGTACAAACCAAAGTGGGCTGGTGCTGAATAGATGTTTTTATAACGTGTGAACAATCTGTCTGGTTCTAATGCAGCAAAGCGTGAAACATGTCTCAAATATGTGGAGATGCCCTGGCAAGCCTTTCATTACTGTGATCCCTTACTCACGATAATGGATTTTAAAACGCAGGTAGCCTAGTAATAACATGTTGGACAGCAGTGAGAGGAAGAACATGATAAGAGCATGCTAATCTCTTTCACCGCTGGAATTCACATAAACTCTCGTAAGGCCAGCTATCGCTCCATATATCGATTATATACCAAGCAGGGCCGGCTGCAAACTTCCAGGGTGGCAATAAGTCTTAAAACGTAAATAAAACGTAAATAATTTAGTTATATTAACAATCTTAATTAAAATGTAAAAAAACAAAACAAAAAAAAAACACTACAAATAAAGATGTACATTAAACTGACATTATATTTTTGAGTTTGTTTTATTTCATCAGAACTACCAGAGATACTAGATTAGATAGGAGGGCTTTAAATATGGTTTTGGAATAACTGATATATAATGTGTCAATAATCAGAGGGAGTGAGATTTAATTGACAAATTTCAGGTGCTAAACTACACTTTCCTCTTTTGATTCCCACCCAGCAGGCCACGTTGTTATTTGTTTAAACACCGGATTTGACGTCCGATGACCAAAATTCAGTGTCAGGACAATGTCTAATGCCAACATCAATTTGACATAGAATACTGACGGAAGCTGATGTTGATATTTTGCTGGTTTTACAAATTTTTACATATGTCCAACATTGGAGTCCAAAGTCTTTCTTACCTTATTTTGACATCCAGTGTTTGTTGGGCTCTTTCCATACATTTTTGCTTTTGACTGTATAAGGAATCTCCAGAGATGTTTTATACAGCTCACTCCTTTAAGTTCTTTCTGTTATCTACATCCAGGGTGCTTTTAATCATGTTTACATTCTAGAGCTTAATTCTCTTAATTGCAGCTAGATAAAATATCATTCTAATCTCAAGCAGGGAGTGAGAGAATTAAAATATTGAGAAAATGTTTATTTTCATTGCTAAGTGATGTGATTAATCTACAGTCAGTCTAAAGGCTCAGTTTTAAATGGTTCAGTTTTTTGTTGTTGTTGTTGTTTTTTCATTTTTTCCAGAATGGTGGATACCACCCCCTTGCATGTCCCTTCTTAGTTTAATGAATGGTTCAATTAAGTTATTTGTTGTTATTTAGGGAGGATGTCAGCAACTCCTTGTCCTGGAGAGAAGACTTGTGACCTCTGACTGCAGCTGAATGTGATGATGACCACAAACACATCAGTTCAATGTGTTCTGATTGATGAAATCTAAACAGCTTAAAATCACACATTCAAAGTATCCAGACCATTTTCTTTCTTACGAATTCTTATATTTTGTTTTTGTAGATAACCGCTCACACCTCAACCCTCACTGGGCTTGTTAAATCAGTTCAAACCCTCGGGATGTGTGCTGTAGGGATTTAGCCGAGTTCTTTTGGCAGCTTTTCTTACTTTATACTCACTATTGCTTTGCCTCATTCTGCCCTTAGCTTTCAGCTCTGCTGATTTGTTTTAATTCTCACTGCATTTCAAACTTTAAGGTTGACTGTGTTCTCCACTTAAGTACTAGCTTTTTTCTTCAGGTAGCTTCTCCATCCTCTCAGGAGCCACATGTTTCTTTTGTACAGTCATGTCTGATAATTCTTGATAAATTTTGCTGTCACAACTTCCTCATCATATTTCTAATGTGTTAAACTGTTAAATCCAGTTAAATGTGATGTGGATATAGTTTAAAAGGTGTAAACTGTGTGTATGATTTACCGTATATACGACTGTGGAATCTTTACTGTATTTAATACCAATGCTGTTTGTCAGTTCACTTATCTGGGAAACTGAAACCGGCGCTACATTCATGTGTCTCACATAAAAGTAACTCACTCTTGTTTCATACAAGACCAACTGACACCAGCTTGCAACTCAAGTTATTGACACTGTAAATGACCTTAGACAACTTCAGAATTAATACTACTGTAATATTGAAGTTTTTATCTTTTTGCTATGCTGACAGTTTTGAACATTGTAATGGACTATTTTTTCTCAGTAGAAACTTTAAGATAATATACAGGTAAATTTATAATAAATTATAATTTCAACTCAAAATCAATATTGCATTTCCCCATATTTATTTAGTTGGTAAAAAAGCCATGTAATAGGCAGGATAATGTGCAGTCAGACAGTTGTTATTGCAAAATAAACGTGACGAGGTGATCAGAAACCCTACGTGTAGCGGATCTCTTACATGTTGTTAATTTGTGACTGACTTGAGTGAATCAATGTGCTCTGTGTTTCATTGTTACCATTATTCAGCTTCAAAGTGACTTCACTGCATCACTGACTTAAAGGAGGTTTGATCATGGCTAATTATTCAGTCTAGCTGGACTAATTTTGAACTTGTTGCAGGTCCTCTGAAATCTGTGTTTTTCCTGATGAATGTCTCGTTCTTAGAAGTCTGGGAAGTAAGTAAGCAAGAGCTGATTTACGTCCACTTCCCGGACACACTACAGGTTTCATCATTCATTTGCCACCCAGTATTATAAACAAAGGGGTGAGAACCTTTTCCACAGGTCATTCAGAAACTGTGTGGACATGACTGCTTTTTTTTCAGACTTCTGTTTCATTCTCAATAGTATGCAAAAAAAAAAAAAGTGCTGTGTTTGTGACTGTTAGCTCAACACACAGTAACAACAGCAAGTCCATTAATAACTTTTATTTCAAACAGCAACACTCACTGGCATAAATTTAGCAGTCATCCAGCTGCTTCTGGGTTCTTGGATTACAATATATTGGCTTAGTGGTAACAGAAATAGCCAACACTGATGTAGGATCAGCTAACAACCACAAAAATAATTCCCTGGAAGTGCTTGCAGTTGTGTACTTAATACTAAATTTAACTGATATTTATGGGAAATAAATTAAATTGAAAGATGTTACTTTCCTAAGATAATCAATCCAGTTATCTGTTAAAGATTTTTACTTTTGTGGTTTGCTAAATTCTTTCTTTGTAGGAAGTCCACTTAATTTCATGCTAGCATTGTTACAGGTCTTGCATGTTATGACAAAACAGGCAGATTTAACCCATTATTGTGATTAAGATACAGCCAACTGAACTGACCGACATGCTAACAGAGGATCATCTTGCACAAACGTGTCTACAGACACAAACACTGACACTGTGTAATCATTAACTTGACCTTTTGTTGAGTCAGAGCACAGCTGTGTTTAAACACTGTGTTTTATGAAGATACTCAGAAGCAGTTTATTCACCCCGATCTCCTCAGGTCCCCTTCCTTTCCTGTATGTCAAACTATTGTGTTTCTCAAGGACCTCACATAAGAAAATGTGGTGGAATGGCTGAACTTGTGTTTATTTGTCCTAGAGTGTTATCAGTAAATCTCTGTACAAAGATGCCTGATATAATCAGTGATAAAATCAGGGAGGGGAACTCCATAGTTTATCATGACAACTCTTGGGATATAGTTTGCACAGCCATGCTGCTGTGAGCATGTAGCCATGGCACTGCAGTGCAAATAGCATACAAGAAATTACCCATAGCAGATCTGGACAGGTGGAGCTGGGGGAGGTGGAGGGTTTCAAAGGAACTCTGCACTGCAGGACCAGGGGTGTGTTCCACTTTGCTTTTAGACACACACTCACAAACTTCCCTAAGCACTTCTTTTCTGTGCAGTCTCCACCTCCACTAAAGTGCGTTCCTCTTGACCGAGGGAACGAGTCACCAAATACAGTATGTATACTTCATGCAGCTCCATAAAACACAATGCAACATGATTGTGACGATACAGCAGATCACAATTAATTTACCCCCACCACACACAACTATAAGAATGATTTTGAGATATAACTGCATATTTTGTGATAGAACTGCTTAATACTTGTTGCTACCTTAAGCTGACTGTTTGTTACACAGTTGTTACACAGTTTATTGCAGGGGTTCTCAATTCTGGCCCTCAAGGTCCAATTTCCTGCAAAATTCAGCTCCAGCCTTGATCACACTCACCTGCCTGTAACTTTCTAGTAATCCTGCAGATCTTGATTACCTTGTTAAGGTGTGTTTGATTAGGGATGGAGCTGAACTCTACAGTAAAGTGGACCTGGAGGGCCAGAGTCGAGAACCCCTGGTTTATTGTATAAAAATGTTTTTGTAAATATAATTTAATTTAAATTATTTTCTCCAATATCCCAAGCATACTTGATCAAGGGCTTAGGACATTCCAATTCAACCCAGTGCAAGGATTCTGCCAGTAGTGGGTGCTTGTGCAACATAAACAATGACGTATGATGAGGCAAAATAGACCAATCAGCTTGTGCTCTGTAGTGAACAATGTGATTGCTAGCAGATTGCATTATGGACCCATCAGCCAGCGCCATCTAGAGTCTAATGACAGAAATAGATCTTTATCTATCACAAATTAAGCAGGAAGTGATAGCATGGATGGAGAACCAATAGTCATTTGAGTACTGTGGGCATCACTGAGAGGCACTACGTATTTAATGACTACAAGGCAAATTCCCTTTCAGTGTTGTTTTTTTTTAATGACATTTGATAGTCATTTATTCATTTTTTTTTTTTAATCTTGGGGGGGGGGACTCACACATCTGCTGCCCTCTGGGCTTTCACACAGTGAGATTATTCCAGCTACTAAGCAGCTGTTCTATATTTTAACCTTTAGCTGATGATTCTCTGAGATTTCATTCCTAATCACTCAGCTGTTTACATTGTGATGAGCAGAGCCTCCTATGAAATACCTCCCGGGTCAAAATAGTTGACGTGCTTGTTAATTTTCCTATTAAACTCAATTTAAGTCAGAACATTGTTTGGGGTAAGTGCTCTCTGAGCTAAAAGATGTCATGTAACGATCTGTCAACACACAAATAGTGGATTTCTGTTCCTCACTACTAGGAATGAAGCATGCCTTCTTGTTGTCCCTTGTTTGCAAAGCTTAAATATTATGCATTTTGAGAGGGAATAATAGAAAGAACACCTGCCTATAATATTAGAAGTTGTTACCTGTCAAACATCCACCATCTGGCATAAACCATTTAGAGCAGCTGTCATAAGTGAAGTGTACAGGAGGGAGTCAATCCTCCAGAGACATGTTATCATCAACTCTCATACATTTGTGCTATCTGGCTCACAAGGCCTATCGCAAAACAGCCCTCACAATGCAGTCATTCCACTCTCGCATACCTAACTGCACACAGGGAATGGATTCATTTGCACTGTGGGATACATCACTACTGCCACTAATAAACAGCGTGCAAGTTGAAGGCTAGTCAGGTTGCCAGGGCAACTATTAAACTTTGCACTTGCTGAATGCAGAAGAGCTGTGTACAGATATATCTTCATCAAGAGATAACGTGTAAACTGGCTGCTGTTTGTATATCATACACAGCAGTCATGTATATCCTTGAATGTGATGCTTGTATATGGAGTGATTTATGTGTTTAGATGTCTCTTCATTAGACTTTTGCACTCAGTAACCCCCCGTTCTGAAAATAAGCTCCATTGTGAGTGGTTGTAAGGCTGTATAGGAAAAAAAATTATGAGTTTTTTCCTGCTCAGAGCAAATATCAAGCTATATCACACAAGCAGATAATCACAGTCCTGCTGATATTCAGACTGACAGCATGTCAATGAATGCGATTGTTTTAAGACAACAGTTCAAAGAAAGTTATAGACAAAATATTGCCAGCTACTAAGTCTATTTGTGCTCCACCGATAAAAATAGTTTCATACAAAGCAGAAATTAGTTATTGCACATCTCTGAGCAATACACAATAATGGGGGTTCCTTTCTAAATGAATCAGTGTTTTAATGAGTTGGTTGAATGAATGACGCTGTGTCCGAAATCACATCTGAGTAGGTACATTTGATGATCAACAAACTCCACAACTGTCAAAAGTACAGTATGTTCTAAATAGTGTGAATGTATGTAGTTTGAATGAAATTTGGACATATTACAACCCCCTTATTGTCTTTTGACTTAAGAGTGTCAGTTGCGTCGCATTACTGGCATTCACAACTCCTGTGCCATGGCCTCATGGGATAGATAGTAAAGTGACCTGTTCAAAAGCAGTATATGTCATCGGGTACTTTTTGCCTATTGTTTTTTGAATACTGAATTCGGGCATACTCCTCCTTTCACATGCCATTTTTTACCTACTATGTAGGGAAGTATGCAGCCATAGTCACTTGTTTTGTTCCTGAATGAATCAGTATTTTAAACTAATGGGTTGAATAAATTATTCAATGACTCACTTTTTGCCACCTACTGGTGTTGTGACTTAACATGCAGAAAGACAATATGAACCCACTCTTAAACTTTTATTTGCTTCAAAATGTGAGAAAGAGATGTTGGTACACTGTATTATGGATTCTGTTGGCAAAATCACAAGTTGAGTACAGCTGTCAGTGTCGGGTTTACAGGGATTACTCTCTGCCTGTTAGGCACACATACATTGAACTCTGGAACACTGTCATTCCCAGGTTTTTTATTCCCTTGTATTATGGTTACTAAAGATTATTTTATTCTGATTCATCGGGTACTTTTTGCCTATTGTTTTTTGAATACTGAATTCGGGCATACTCCTCCTTTCACATGCCATTTTTTACCTACTATGTAGGGAAGTATGCAGCCATAGTCACTTGTTTTGTTCCTGAATGAATCAGTATTTTAAACTAATGGGTTGAATAAATTATTCAATTACTCACTTTTTGCCACCTACTGGTGTTGTGACTTAACATGCAGAAAGACAATATGAACCCACTCTTAAACTTTTATTTGCTTCAAAATGTGAGAAAGAGATGTTGGTACACTGTATTAAGGATTCTGTTGGCAATTCTGTTATTCCCTTGTATTATGGTTACTAAAGATTATTTTATTCTGATTGACCAGTCAAGTGGTTATTGATAGAGTTATACATCTATGACCTGGAGAAATAAACAATGGATAAAAATATGAAAGTATATACACACACAAGTGAAGGTGAACAAACCAGAAGATGCACTGTGGTCTGTTCACTGCAGCATCTGCTATCATTAAAGACACCACTGGGACTGCTTGTCAAAAATGTTGTTGAGCAATCACACAAATCTCCATCAAATCAATGAATGACTGTCTTTTACACTTGAAATATGTATGCTTGAATGCAATACAATTTAAAAATGCTGACTGTTATCTTCATATCTATATAGAGATTAAAGTGAAAAAATTAAAAACCCAAAATCATCGTCATTCCCTCACCCTGAAGTTGTTCCAAACCTGTATGAGTTTCTTTTTTTCTGTTGAACACAGAATATATTTTGAAGAATGATGGTAACCAAACAGTTGCTGGTTACCAACATTCTTCAAAAAAATCTTCTTTTGTGTTCAACAGAAATGTATACAGGTTTGGAACAACTTCAGGCTGAGGAAATGACAAATCCATATTGCTATAAAATATAGCATTCTGTGTAGAATTCAAATAGCTCCGATACATTTTGTGGTCTGCGCCGACTCGCGCATGTGATCTGCTCCGTGCTATCGTGTCTCTGGACCGGAGCAGAGTGTGTGTGCGGTGCGGTGGTTAGCGTGACACAGCGCGAAACCAGACTGCTTTTTTTATCAATGGAAAGCATATTTACACTGTTTGAATCGTTCCCTGTCCCCTATATAGTGCACTACATGCCATTCACTGTACAGAAAATACTAATTCTGTGGACAAGCGACCGATTTCAGCCGCGGCTTCAGCGTCTATTTTACAGTGTAGGGGGCGGGCGCTTCGGATTCTAGAGAGCATTTGATTGGACAGAAAGTTTGATGAGAAGCTGAAGTACGATGTGACGTCAAAAAAAAAATCGTTGAGCCGTTTTGGCTGAAGTGAGGAACTGCAAGCTTTGAATACTTATATCTTCTAAATGCGAATTTTGTCACTGTTTTGGAGCACACTGCCTTATAGATAACCTTAAGACTAACATATTGATACTAACACCCAAAAAAACTTTAATTTTGATTTCATGGGGACTTTAAGGTTCACAATACAAGGACAATTTATTACATGCATGAACTACAGCTACTGGAGCATTTACAATCTGGATTGGGCAACATTCCGTTTAAGAGGGGCGTGTTTACTAGTTTTTCATCGGAATGTAGGCGCACACTGGGCTGAGCTTCAGGTGAACGCGGCGGCACGCAAAGCTGCGGCTCTCATTCACATCAATACAAACTCTGGCTTAGTTTATTTACATACGCCGGATCATCACAGACGCTGCTTTTTGACGGGTAACTCACTACTACTTTATTATGCGTGCTGCGTTTATATATGTTTTGTTTGTCATCTGAAATAAGTTTTACTCTCACAGAGGATGCTCTGTAGCCTAAAACGAAATGTGTACAGTAAATAAAAAAATCATTATGATGTAACTTCATCTTGTCCCTCTTGCCACAATAATTTCTGTCATTTCTAATTAGAGTTTCGACTTGGTTTTCTTTATCAGTAATTAAACTCAAAGTGGTTTATGTTACCTTGATTTTACTGGGGGAAAAAGGCAGCAATTAAACGTGATTTAACTGAACAATAATATATTATGCTAATATATAGAAATGTTGTTGTTATTGTTATTATTATTATCATCAAGAAAATACATCCTGTTCAGTTTTTGGATGTAATGACACACAACGTTTGTGCAACGATAAAATTAGGACAAACGCAATATTATATCTCTTCTCAGATGATATTCAGCGCCTGATGTGAATCTGAAACTGAATGTGAAATCTACAGGAGGACCAAGTGTCCTGACCGAAGAGCCGTTATTTTCTCTCAAGGAACACGGATGTCGGGTGTGCTGAGAGGCTCAGGTAGAGTTCACAGAAAACCAAGCCACATGAAGACAAGAAGATCTGAAGTCTTATAACCAGACCTTCCTGTGAGATCGGACGCTGGACACGCTGATATGAAACTGAAAGCGATTCAGAGGTTTGCTCTATGAAACAGCACCTTGGAAAGTGAGAAGGACTTTAATGTAAATAAGCTGGGACGACGTGAAGTAGCCTAGGCCTATATGTATTTTCAATGATTCATTTTTTATTCAGGATTATGTAGGATTCAGGTCATCCTCTTTGGGTTCTGTTTGAAAACTTCAGGAAAAGTACCCAGCAGAGGAAACACTTGTGAAACATGGATGCAATTAGGTTTCCCGATTTTTTTGATGATAAAAACCTTTGGGATCACACATCTCGTGGTCTTTACTTTATCAGATGAGTCCAGTTTCAGATCTCAAGAAGTTATTTTGTGACACCTGACGAAGACCTAAAATGCAGAAGGCAAACAACAGGTATGTGGATCATGCTCCTCTACTGTGAGGGGAAACACGTTGATGATTTTATTGTATTGCTGAAGGGAAGATGGAAAAGAACAAAGAAAACAACCTGGGACAGACTCGAGTCCTTAAGACCTATGGGTCATTGACGTAATGATTAAAAAATGCAGTAAAAATACACCTCTTCTACGACAAACATATTTTCACCTCTGAATTAAATGATTAAAATGATATTATTATTTGATGCTTACCTTTTAAATTTAGTTAAAAAGCACCAACACAGGAAGCCATTTTTTGTCATGTGACCCGTTGAAAACTATATATTTCAAATATTTTGCATTTTTTTATCATCTCAGACATCCTCATTTGCGTTATTTGTTGCAATTGAATTATACAAAGCCAAATTTTATTTCAGTCACAGTTACTTTGCAAGTGTTATAAGTGTTATTGTTCAACATTTTTATTATCTGTTTCAATCAGTTAAAATCATTATTAATGATAAAGTCATATTGTTTTTTTTTTAAATCACATTTTCATGACAGGCATAGGTTTATGTTCTTACCTTCAGGCTATAGCAGTCAAAACCATCTAAATGAACATCATTATTGTCTTTTAACTATAGACCTTTTGACCCTTGACCTTGCTAATAAACTGAGCTAATATGCTAAACTGTTGAGTGCAGGTTGTACTGTTGAGAATTTTATTTTAGGGAATCATGATGCATTACTTACAGTCTGTCTCTTTTGATCGTGTTTATTCACAATGATTAGAGATGCACATGTAATCAAACAAAAATGTATTTCATCATTTTGCTCTTCTGAATCAGTTCTTAATGGGAGTGTATTGTTTATAATTGACCAGTGTCCACTCTGGGTTGCTATTAAAATAAGCCTCGTAGCCCATGTTCACAGAAGATTAGGAAGATGAACAATGTTTGTACACAAATGTATGATGGAGAAAGAAATACTGTGGCATGTTTACATGAGTTCTCAGATTTTGAATTCATAGGCATTACAACAATACAAAGAAGACAGTCGGGCTTTAGCAAAGCTGTAAAGAGTTTCTGAGAATCAGCTCCTTTGATGAGTCAGTCGTTGTGTGGTCTCTTAGTATGCTGACCTCACTGCTGGGAGTCAGACTCCTACTCAAAAAATGCACGTAAACATGTTTTCTCAGTGGCAGTGATTTCTCAATGTATAGGACACACCGTCACTATTTGTTGTCATTAATCAAGAGTCTTTGATGTAGAGCAGCAACACTTATACAGTGAGCCCTGTAGTCCAGGCTCCATTTTAAAGTCAAATTGGGTGGTGTGTAAGACTTTGTGATTGACTTACATGATTTATTTTCTCTGTCTCCAGGAAACTGTCTCTGTGCCAGGCCCTCACCCTCATAACACTACTGATGTCTCCAAGTTGCCTGTCCTCTCTGCCTGTAAGATGTTCCCTATCCCATTATCCTTCAGTTTATAGACCATCTGCAACAGTAACTTTAATGTCCTGACAGGCAGTTAAACTGAATTTTAGGGACAATCTTGAACAGTCAGTTGGGTATGCTCAGATCGGCAAGGCTCACTACCAAGGTTTTGCTCACTTTAACTAGAGTGCTGTCTTTCCTGTTGATTGCCAAGAGCGGAGCTTATTCAGAGCAACCAGGGCAGGATCACCTCGGGGGTTCAGAGACCGGGGGCCCGTTCTTCGTACGTCGCTTATTACATCCGAGATGAAATGTCACATCCAAGATGATATTATCGCGCTAATCAGGATCTGGCTAATTCGGTTCTTCGAACGCACCTGTTGTTGATGATTAGTATGGCTGGATTGAGTTATCTGAGATAATTGTGCGTTCATGGGTTGGTTTAAAAGGGGCTATGTATCGATACTCGAAACCACGATCAGCAATGCAGCGATTGGCTGGCGGCAAGACAGCAACGTAATGACATCATATAATTAAAAAAGACACCTGACGAAAAACTTGACAAATTTCTGGACTTTTATTAGGAAACAGCCAAGCGAACAAAACTACATAAATGTTATAATAGATAAATGAAATGTGGACTGTTTTTATTTTATTTTATTTTTTTTACATGATTCCCAATTATTTATATTCCGATGAGCTTCCAAGAACCAAACAATCCAAGATCATGCCAAATCGTCAACAATCAAATCCAGCTAACTGGGTTAGCGACGTACGAAGAACGGGCCCCGGGATGCCACCCTGTATTGTTTTGGATTTGCTGTTTATACTCATTGCGGAAATGATCAGTTAAGAAGAACATGACATTTGGCTCATGCTCTCTCTTTAACATTTAAAAGTGTTGTTCAGCCAAAAAAAATAAAAAATTCTGCCATCGTTTAGTCACACTCATTTAATTCCAAACCTGTATGATTTTTGTTCATCTTCAAGACAGAAATTAAAATGTTTTTAATGAAACCTGAGAGATTTCTGTCCTTCCATTGAAAGTCCATTCATCCAAAACTTATGATAAAACTGTCAAGCAAGCATGTTTGAGCTTGCCTTTACCATATTTGATGATTTTTATGTATATGTGTGTTAATATATGAATGAAAAGCCTAAATTAAATCTGTTCATCATATAAAGTGATTGTGTCTCTTCAAAAGACTTTTAAACCGTTTGATTCACATGGATTACTTATGATGTCTCCACCAAAGCCTCAAAGTTTTGGTGGAATTAATTTTTCAGTGGAGGGAGAGCAATCTCTCAGGTTTCATTCAAAATATCTTAATTTAGGAGTGACAAATGAATGTCTAATGAGTTTGGAATGACTTGATTTGAGTAAATGATGACAGACTTTTTATTTTTGGGTGATCTAGCCCTTTTAGTTTCACTGGTAGCTATAGGGAAAGCCTGCATGTACTACTCCGCCTTTGGTGCCTTCTAGACCTCACCCAGTCATTTTCCCAGTTTCTCTCCCAAGATCCAAGCTAGGTCTTGTCCACCAGTCATTATCATCTTCATTCCTCTGGAATGACTTTCACATCTCCTTTAAAGCAAAACAAACAGGACCTATCGACAGGAAGCCAGCAAGTTCATTTCAGAACTAGGAATTTCATTTTCAAAAACTCTTTCCAAGAATATACTTTTTTAAAATCTTGCCTTTGAGGGGAAGCTGGTGTTCTGAAGTTGAAAGGTCGATTTCATTCATCTGCCTTGCCTACGGGCCCCATGGCAGACTGTCATCAACACTAATTTGAGTCTTTGCTACGGTAATGAGGGCAGTTCCAGGTCATCCCGGTATTGAAGATGATGGACGTCGGTCATAAAGCACTATTGTGTCTGTGTGAGTGCAGTCATCTGTCGTTTTAACCCTCACAGCTAGACATCCTCACTCATTACCAAACCTCTATTCACCACAGGTCTCTAGGCTAAATAAGGTCAGGAGATTCTGAGACACATTCCATTTCTTCCTGCAATGGTAATCTTATTAGATGAATCCAACCAAACCTAATTTTTCTGTAATATTTCCACTGAAAGGTTCATTTCAGGAACCAGTACAAAGCTCTGGACCAAAAAGCAGTCATATATGTGCCATTAAAACATCCCTTTAGGGGTCAAACTTTGGAATGCAAGTTCAATGCTCTGTTTGTATGCTGAAATCATTTCATTTTATTGCGACGTGTTTACACACCTCATGTGACTCTCTGAGTTGCTTAAATTAGATTTACGTGATACCGTGGAGGAATATTATTTTAGAAAGACAAACAGCTGCTCTGTATGAGGTTGTATAATATGATAGAAGCAGAAAAACATGCTCAGTCTCCACACCTACATTACATTTACAAGAATACACATACACCTTGAGGAGACGTTAGGCCTCAGGCAACCCATGGAAGCTCCTCACTCTTTACAGGCTGTTACTGCCTGTTTGTCTCAGATCAAAGCCAGCAGCAGATCTAAGAATGACAGAGTAATGCTATCCTTGAAGATGTTTAGTGGTGGTCTGATAGGAATACCGCTTGTGTAATGGAGGCTGTGTGTAATAGAGCTGATGTGGCGTCCTCAGTCGAGCACCTGGGGAACACTCAAACACTTCCACAAATGTCAAGTGCAGTCTAGCATAGCCGATGAGCAGGAAATGTTTTGGTGGCCTCTCATGTGTCTTGAGAACTAGTGCACAATCATTTACACAGTAAGCACAGGATTCCTTTAGTTTAGTGCATGACATACATCAAATGACTTTTTTAGTACAAATATATTTTACATACTATTGTTCTAGTGGATGAGCTTGCAAAAAAACTCTTAGTTGATCTTAACTTAGTTGATCAAATCTGCCACCTCTGCAGTCTCTCTGTGTTGTTCGGCAGCCTTTAATTCACTTCTTTGTTTATACATTTGCAGTCATCCAGACGAGTAGAGCTGGGAGGTGAGGGACCACAGATGCATAGCCAAATACATTTCATGAATGAGTGGGCCTCGTGGGGCGGTTGGTCTGTGTGTTCGCGCTCCTGTGGGGGAGGGGCGTCTGTCCGTACACGCACCTGCATCACCAGGTAAGCTTCTTGACCATAAAAGGCATACAATCTCATCTCAACACACTGCACATTGCAAATTGCTAAAAGGTTCATAGTTGTATCTTAAAAGTACTCTAATATGCACCATTTAGGGGCAGATAAGCTGCAGTAAAGTTCCATTACTGCCCCAGTGACAAGCTGTTGTAGCCCTAAAAGTTCAGTTTTTGCACATTTTTTCTGACAGTGAAAAATGCAAGAATGCATCCTGTGTAAACAGCCTTATGGTGTTTTACTTGATCAGGCTTGATTATTGTTTCTCCCTTTAGAAATCTGGTAGGAGGGCCGTGCTCGGGGGACACCAGGCAATACAAGATTTGTAACACAAAGGTGCAGTAAATTCTTTACTGTTTGAACAGGACTTCTACATAGAAATACATTTCAACTACACCTTATCCTAAACGTGCTAGTGCTAAATATCGAGAGTTTTAATGAATTTGTTTATCTAATTCTACAGTGTATTTTGTTGTATTTTTTGCTTGGACATAAGGTCATCCGCCCTCAAACTTGTCAGATTTTAAATGAATGGTCCTCAATTTCATAACTTCACTTTTTTATATATATCACTTACTACACAAGTGTGTTGATGATGCATGTTAACATTATAAAATACCAACAAACAAAAAAAGTTTCATCCCCTGTATTCATTTTACTTTAGATGTGCATGGTTCTCGTGATCTGTGTCACTATATTGATGTCAGGCAAACTAAAGTTCTCTGAAGTCTTGAGCTTGTATATGTATGGACTTCTCCACAAAGAAAGGTTTTAATGTTAACCTTTGTTTTAGTACAGGACACATCGAGATGGATTAGCACTTGCACTACAAATGCAATATGGACATATGTGTTCCTGACTACCTCTGAATGTGGATTGAGTGATCAGATCATGAAATATTCTGAACTTGCTTACACCTGTGATCCCATCACCCTGGACAGATGTTAAAACCAGCTTTAAATGGGGTCATTGTGTCAGCACACAGATGCATGTGTTGTATTTATCCAGAGTCCTCCAGGGCTGTTCTAAGAGTGTTAATGAATCAGGATTTTAGCAGCTTTAGATGTGTGTGTTTTCTCTCCTGAGCTTTGTGTCTGTAACACCAGGAGTGTCCTGCTGACTCTATGGACTTCAGAGAACTGCAGTGTAAAGCTTTCAATGACAGACCCCTGGTCGCTGGCAGCAGTTACCGTTGGACTACCTTTCATGGAGGTCAGTGAAGCATGACTCTTCTCTTTTGAAGCATGTGTTGTGTTACTGTGTGGATTTTTCCTTCTGCTAGGTGCTTATACGACTGAAACCTGATTTATACTACTTTCAGGATCCGAACCATGTGAGCTCAGTTGCTTGGCAATTGGACACAACTTCTACTACAACTTTGGACGGGTGCTTGATGGCACACCATGCCAATCAGATCAGGGGACAGTCTGTGTGAATGGAAAATGTCTGGTGAGTATATGGCTCTTCACGATTTCATAATAGCTGACAACCACAAAATACTGTGCACCCTCACAAAAATATTTAAAAAACGTATTTTAAAGACCTATTTCTACCTGATCTGACACTTATTGGGCCTTTGTTAGGACTAACAATTCTACTTTTAACGATTCTATTCTGTTTTTAGTTCATGTTTTGAAATATAAGAAAAAAATTAATTAATTTCTTTTTTAAATTGACTAACAAAATAGACATTTAACAGTATTTTTAATAAACGTTTTAAATAAAATACTAAGTATAAATAATTTTAAAACGTTTGAAATATATTCAGGCTTGTTCCATCATATTATGTCATGTTTTCGAGTTGATACATGTTTTTTCAAATTTCACGACATTAAACATTTTTAGGTTACCTGATCAAACTTTTTTTTTTTTTTTTTTACAGTACTTTTGTCTTTCTCACCCCTTCTTCTCTTTAAACTTTAAATCATACTGTATGTATATGGTATTCTGTACTGTGGTATATATCACAGTATCACCATCTGATTCCATCAATGTACAGTTATTTATAAGAACAAAATAAAGTATTTACAAGTACATATTACAAAAACCTACATATATATGCACATGTAAAAATGACTTAATGGACCATAAACCCCATCTAGTCCTGAAGTCATGCTGATGTGAATTTGGTTTCCATCACATGAGGACTGGAAAGGAGAAGCACATGCATAGTGGGGCCCAATCATTAGCACCATGTGGCAGATTGAATCCATATGTGTGAAGCACACCTTGTGTGTGTGTGTGGTTGCCCCTGTGTGAGGCCCCCCCGAATCATGGGAATGTGCCATTGAGAATCATTATTTCACAAACTACCAAGATTAAGGAAGGAAAGGCAAAGAAACAGATAAGGAGAGTGAGAACTCGAGGTCACATATTAGGAGGAGGATTGCACCTGCGTGAAATGCACGGGAGGTCTAAAGAGAAAGAGGGGCTTAATTATATCCTGCAGAAACTGCTGAGGACAGTGTACTCCTCCACACCTCCCTTCTACCTCTGCAGTCTCCCCTGATGTCTCCTTCTCCACCCCTGCACTCTGGAGCTTAAGCCAAACTTCTGCCTGAATGGTCCTGATCCCTGCCCGGGCCTCATGATCCCACTCTTGTTTGTGTGCGGTGGCTCAGACAGAGATCTTTGTCATTCTGCTGCCCGTCTATTTTCACCTGCCTCTGTTTGGACCTGTAGACCTAAAAACACACACAAACACACACCGAGACGGTGGATGGTGCAGCTTTACTTTAGAGTTACACTTACATAGTGGAGGTGGAAACAGATCGTTTTGTCTTTGAACGTGTTTAAAGAATTCAACCCACTATTATTATTTGATCTCCATATTGTGGAGTAGATTGTTTTGGAATTATTCATATAGTTTCAAAATGTTGATATCTGAAATATTGCATAATGTTTGCTTTTTGTTTTTTTCAATGTTATGTTGAAAAAACGAAGCATTCTGCACCATCTTGCTCTGTTGTTTCTACATGTACTACTGTTAAAAATCATTCTAATATGTTGATTTGGTACTTAAGATTATTATCAATGATGAAAACAGTTGAGCTGCTTGATATTTTTGGGGAAACCAGGAGACATTTTTTTTCAGGATTCTTTGATGAATAGGCTAGAAAGTTGAAAAGAACATCATTTAGTTGAAATACAAATGTTTTGTAAGATTATAAAACATTTACATTAACTTCAATTTAACAAATGCTTGCTGAACAAAAGTAAAAAAAAAAAAAAAAACGTACCAACCCCACACTTATATGCATTCCAAAACAGTGATTAGACATTTAATAATTGTGAATAAACACAACAACAGCATAAGTAAAAGCAGCAAAAAATAAACAGCAATCTGCATTATGTATACTTCAGTGAATTTCAGTTTGCAGTGTTAAATTCATTACACCTAATCCATCCTGAATATACATATGATTAAAGAAGTTGAAACACTGAAAACTCATGAAATCAATTACAAATGCCAGAAAATATTGTGCCAAGATGAACGGATGAAAACAAATTGTTGTTGCTATTACAACGATACAATAAGTTTTAGTGTAGTAGATAATGCATTTATTTTGAGGGTCTTTAATCCTGGATGCTTCACTCTTTAGTAGTGTCTAAATTTATTTCTTGGAAGGTCTCCAAGATTCTGTGGGCCATAAGCTGTTCCAGTTTTTCGCCAGGAGTGTTGCGGGATCAGCTTGTACTGTTAAAACAGAATGTGACGGTGCTTGATATTTTGGCTTCTAATCACAGGGTTTGTATGTGTGTGTGTGTGTGTGTGTGACGCAGAAGCCAGGATGTGACTTGATCTTTGGATCTGAGCAGCAGGAGGATGCCTGCATGGTGTGTGGAGGCCACAACTCAACCTGCCTTCATCACAGAAGTGTTTATCAAAGCAACGGGCAGAACAACGGTCAGCAATGAATCTAACTACACTCACACTGACTCTAAACAGCAGAACAGAAAAATAAGCTCAGAATTCAGCAAATATGTTCAGTCTGATTTATATAATCTAACAACTTTGAAATCGCTATTTTTATTGAAACATAATGTAAGAGATGTGAATAAATGGTAACTGCATGAATCTTGTTGAATGAATCCTTGTATTAATCTTGTTTTTCAGACTAGAGGACAATGACCTCCGAACTGTAAAATCTGGCATTTAGCCATGAAATTCTTAACCTAACCACTGTTCAAAAATGTAAAGTTTCTATAAGATTTTTTAATGTTTTTGAAAATAGTCTCTTGTATTCATCAAGTCTACACTGATTTGATCAAAAATACAGTACAATCAGTAATATTGTGAAATATTACAATTTAGTACTGTATAACTGTTTTCTGTTTGAATATATTTTAAAATGTAAAGCTGAATTTTCAGCAGAAATGACTCCAGTCTTCAGTGTGACATGATCCTTCAGAAATTACTCTAATATGCTGATTTGCTCCTCAAGAAACATTTTTATTATCATCAGTGTTGTGCTGCTTAATATTTTTGTGGAAATTCTGATTTGTTCTTCATTCTTTGATGAATAGAAATTTCAAAAGAACAACATTTATTTGAAACAATGTTTTTGTAACAAAGCAATACTCTTCACTGTCAATTTTTGTCAATTTTATGGATTCTTTTTTTTTTGTTTATTTTTTTTATCTTTCTGACACCACATTTTGAACTGTAGTGTAAGTGGTTTCTGGGTGACTCTCTCTCTCTCTTTCTCTTATTTATCTTGCACTTTCTCTCCCCCTCACACATATCTACACGGTTAGAACACTGACACTTCTGGCTTTGAACTTCTCCACATTAAAACAGAATCTCTTAAAATCTTCCATCACACTGGCCAACTGAAAATACAAAGCATTTACATTTAGGGAAAACACAGCGATAATACAGCCATTGTTTGGCCACCCAAAAAGTACTCCGTTTTCCACTCTCTTGCATCTGGATTTCTGAGAGTAGGATAACAGATTCAAGGCTGCCAGCACAGAGCTCTGTAAAGAGGGTCAAAAGTCAAAGGAGAAGAGAAAAACCAGCCTGGGTCGTAATTCTGCAGTTCAGTGCCTTGCAGCTGCAGCAAGACACATCATGGAAACATACAGTTCCATGCAGGACTTCGCACCTGGTGGAAATAACTGTTTTCTTTTATTAAAGAGGCTGAGATGCATTACTCTCTCATCTGTTTCCCTGCAGGACTGTTTGGGTACAGTGAGGTCACTATGATCCCGGCCGGAGCTACACACATCAGAGTGACTGAAAACAGCAGAAACTATCTAGGTTAGAGCACAGTCCTGTGTGTGATCTCTCCAACATGTGGTTCTCAAAGCAAAAGTGGCAAGGTGCACAGTTTGAGACAGCATTGTAGAAGATTACAGAAAAAAGCATTTACTTTGTCTTTATTGGCGCAATAAAACGACATATTGGAGAACTTGCAGTTTTTCACTAGGTTCTTGCAGTAACAAAACTTTGTGCAATTTGTCCGATTGCTATATAAGAGCATTACAATAATGCTGTGTTGTGGTAGTGCAATGTTTTTTTGTTTTTTTTATCACTTTTTGTAATTTATTTTTTAAAGCTCTCCAGAATGGGCGCTCTCAGTTTGTGATCAATGGGAACTGGAAGATCAATGTTCCCGGGGAATACAATGTGGCAGGAACCAAACTTCTGTATCTGCGCTCTGCTGATACCTGGGAGAGTTTCGAAGTTCCAGGACCAACTCAGGAGGACCTGCACATCATGGTTAGCTTTGAAGGGATACTCCACCCCAAAATTAAAATTTTGTCATTAATCACTTACCCCATTGTCGTTCCAAACCTTACGGGTTTGGAACGACATGGGGGTAAGTGATTAATGACAAAATTTTCATTTTGGGGTGGAGTATCCCTTTAAAATGACACAAAAACTTGTTCAGTTCAAACTCGAAAAAAAAAACAAATCAACACAATTATTAACCCCTAGTAGCCAGTGCAACAGTGTGAATTTGTTCTGGTCTGATTGTAGGTCTTGTCCACTGATAAGAGCTCTGGGATTGAATATGAGTACTGGCTTCCTCCAGACCGCTATGCCCTGTATCATGGGAGAAGTCAACTTCGGCAGCCTCACCACACATCAAACCACTTACCCTTTGAACTTCCAACCACTACGACTACCACTACTACAACCACAACCACTACTACAACACAGCCAGTCACAAAACCTCATTTCTGGGGTAAAAATCTTTCATTCCTGATATTTAGGAATAAAATCTATTAAGCTTTTGTTTAAATTACACTAGTTGTATAATATGGTATTAGAAGTATCTTATCTGTGCAGTAACAAGACTTGGTATTTATAAAGGTATAGATTTAATGCTGAGTACACTTGAAGTCTGTGTGATGGGAAATAATTGGCAGAAATGTCCCAGTCGCTTAAAGAGGAGTCTTTTGTAAATACAACTGTGATTTACGAGGTCATGCTCTCAGATCCTGCTGCTCGCTGGCCTCTTCACCCCCCCTATCAACAGCAGCCAGTCCCACGTTTGGAAAGAGATGAAAACCGCAGGAACCGACTGCCTGAAATACATCGTAGAGGTCAGTGCTATATCATTGCCATTAGTGTATGTCACAGCAATTCTAGAGTCAATCTTGCATTTAAATATGGTTATCACTTCTGAAACTTTGCAATGTACAGGTGCATCTCAATAAATTAGAATGTCGTGGAAAAGGAAACCTTTGCGGGTGTTTTGAGTTGATTAGCTGATTGTCATGTCACCATATTCTAATTTGTTGGTGGGTTTTTGTTAAATGTGAGCCAAAATCATCACGATTAAAAGAACCAAAGACTTAAACTACTTCAGTCTGTGTGCATTGAATTTATTTAATACACGAGTTTCACAATTTGAGTTGAATTACTGAAATAAATGAACTTTTCCACGACATTCTAATTTATTGAGATGCACCCGTATACTTAGCAGCATGGCAAGTAAAACTTTTATTCAAATTGTGAATTGGTCATATACAGAAAGCGGGCAAATAGTGCTCCCTTTATCATCACTGAAGCTGTCAATCACCTCATTTCAGCACAAATTGATCACAGTTCTGCACTCTTGCGAAAACTCCTGTTATAATCAATGAAGCTGTCTATACTACACGAATAATCTCTTATTTACATAGTGTTTACGTTACATTGAAGGGATTCATTAGCGTACAGAACAAAAAACTTTGTGCTGAACAAAATGCCAGCATTTTGAATGGTATTCTGCGGATTCTGTCTAACCTGAATGCCTCTGATTGGCTATTGCATTGATATGCATATGTCTTTGATTGGCTATTCTCAGAAGACACGTTGCAAATAGAAATCTCTGAAGCTCTTCACAGAAATACATTTGCACAGGAGTGTTGGAAAGCAGCTGTCTATCAGCGGATACCGAAGTGACTTGGTACTTGGTACTACCAGTACTGCACAAATGGCAATGTTACATTTTTAAAATTGCAGTGTAAACTTGCTACGGAAGTATACATAGTTTTCCGTTATTTGCGTATTATCATGTTTCTTGTTCATTCCCTTTGTTAATTGTTGTTTGCATGGATGACAAAGTCAGGGCTTTTTTTTGTTATGTCATGAATACATTACATCCTTTTGTAGGCCACTGTGGGAAATGTCGCCAGGTACGAGGGAAAGGTGAGCGCCAGAGACAGTATTGCCAAAAAGATTTTGGTGAGTTCAATCAGTATGTCTCCAATGCCAACATAATACAAGTGGTTTAATATACATAGTATATTGGATGATGACAATACATTTGTCTGCTGTGACAGTATTTCGAGCAAAAGTGCTGGAAAAAGTCTATCATGGGGAGGAGACCCGCTATGACGTCCAAATCATCCACACATACCGCAACCGTTATCGTCTGGAGCACCGGGAGTTCCTGTGGGCGCCCAACAAATGTGACTGTCCCTTTCTGGAGGAGGGGCATCAATACGTGTTGATGCTGCGACGGCATATTAATTATGAACGCACTCTCAATCGCATCCTGTTGGAGGAGGACAGCTACGCTCAGCCTTATCGAGCACGTGAGGACAGCCTGCTGCGCCCCCTAGAGGACCTCTGCGGTAACAGAGGCAGCAGGACTCAGTTCAGGGGGTAAACACATGGACGATCACACTTTCACTGCACACTAATTCTCTTGTGCCAAAAAACAAGGCACAGACACAGTGGCGCAACTTAGTAATGACGGGCCCCAGTGCAGGCTATTACGACGGGCCCCCTGGGGTGCACGGTTATGAAGCACATACAAACACACAGCGCTCGTGTCTAGAAGGGAACCCATATAAGCAAATTTGTGCCTAACCTACTTAATTTAGACCAACTAAAATCAGTATCTTATCAGTTTCTTATAATAAATTGAACATCGAAACTCAAATTGAAACTCTTCGCGTGCGTCTCTCTCTAACACACACGGCTGTGCGGCTGTGCGTGCGCCTGTACGCAGCAGCCAGAAGTACCAAATTATTCGTGTTGAATTTTACAGTCATCAGCATGTGTTACCTATTGTATTTGCAAAGCACAGAAGGCAAGGTTATCAGAAGCATTGAGTGTTTCAGCGCTGTGGTGCTGAAATTACCGCAAACATTTTTTTTTTAATTTTTTTTTAGCACAGTAACCCAGTAATCGCGGCAACCGCATTCCTCTCCGAAAAGCAAGAGACTAGATAAGAAATAGGTCTAAAAATTATCAACACCATGTCCCCGAATCATGGCCAACTTTAGCGGCAACAACCACACACAAATGTAATACCCACAAGCACATACAGTACACACAGTGGCGCCTGCAGGTGCACGGCTTGTACGCACTGTGCGTACCATGAGCGCTCAGACTGACCTGAGATTTGCCCCGCAAACATTTCAGCAGTTATTATAGGCCTGTGTGCCCCCTATTTCTGTCGACTGAACCAGCCATGCCATTAATTATGAATGTATCAGTCTTTTGCACGCCAAAGTCAATACGCCAAATAGAAACAGAAAATCGTGCCGTTTTGTTGATATTGTGAATGCACACAAATAAAAGTAGACTCTTTACATTTCCGAATGCATTACTCTTACCTTTATGAGCAAAAATTACGGCGTATTTTAAGTTGTTTCCACTATTAAGAAAAAAATGCAAGTGAGTGATCGCGCTGGCGCCTCCATGTCCTGCAAAGTGCCTTCAGCTTCCACTCTTCACACAAACGATTAGATATGCGCCTAATAGCGCACATTTATGAATGTGTTATGGCGAGCGCTCGGTGCTGCTGTTATCAGTTCTCTCTTGCACTCGAGCACAATGCGCAGTCTTCACACAGAGGATCGTACGCTTTGTTCTGGTAAAAGCACAAAACAAAATGCACACAAACATGTCCTTGCTCTTGATATACAATCACTCTCATTAAAACCTTTGGTTTTAATGAGAGAAGAAAAAAAACTACACGAGGGTGGATTAGAACCCAGAACCTCGGAAATGCTTGACAAAAGTTCTACTGCTAGACTAGTAAACCACACAGTCACTTCATGCGAATGTATGTATTTATTCAGTACTGTGAAGAATCTCGGTACTAATTGTATTTTATTATTAATACGTTTATTATTAATTTATATTAATATAGTCGCTTGCAATGTGGGCAGGGCCCGCGTGCGCTGCGGGCCCCCCCAGCGGCACGGGCCCCAGTGCGGCTGCACTGCCTGCACTGTCTGTAGTTACGCCACTGCACAGACAGAAACCCCGCTCTGACACGGAATTGAAATCAATGATGACTTTACTAAAGCATTTTGCATTCCTCGATAAAGACAATGGACACTTTGTCGGGATGAATTATGTCCATGTGGACAATTATGGATATGACCAAACCAAAGCAAAGAGAGTCACTAAATGAAGCACTTTAGGTGGACTGTCGCCTTCTTTTAAAATTGTACACCTAAGTAAATAATACACACAGAATTTATGATGCCCTTTCTAGCACCACGTGTTTGTTAATGGCATAAAATCATTTGAGAGCATGTCTATCTTTATCATGTGCATTTTGATGTTGTTTTTTATATATGTATTTATAAGCAGACAGTATTTCTAGAGGAAACCTTGATTTATATATTGCCTTATTTTACATGACCATCAATATATTTGCTTTTATCATATTGAAATGATAATGAGTGTTTATGAGTCACATATATTTACACATTCAAGATAAGCAGCATATACATATAACTATCTATGGTGGAGCACTTTTGCCAATGAACAGTTGTTTTCCGCTTTATGTTTGGCAGCTGTTTTTCCCATTCATCATTAGCAGACTAACTAAGATTATCTTATTACCTTGATGTGGTTGTTAAATTATAGTCCAGCCTTTCTACAAAACACACATAAACTCTAGAATGTGTTTTGTTAAAAATATATTTACAAAAATAACATATTTTATGACAGTGACATCAAACTTTCTAACATAAACATGCAATTAGAGCTAAATAGGCTGGCTGTAGCCTTGTTTTTAAAGTCATTATACTTTAGATAACAGCTTTTTCTCCCTGTGGCCTCTGATTGGCTGAGAAAGTGGGCGGGCTAAACCCCCAGAGAATATATATATATATATATATATACACACACACACATATATACACATATACATACATACGTACAAGCCACAGATCAATGAAATAAAGCATTGCTCACATAATTTATCCAACTTAATATACATAAATATAACAAAAGCTTAAATTAAATTGCAAAAAGCCTATTTCAGGTAGTTTCCATATATCTATGCTGTAAGCCAATGAAAAATTCTTCTACATTTTAGAAAAAAACCCCACTAAATGTACAGACATCCAGCTTGTCCAGAAAATGTTAATGTTCCTTTTGGCAATTGTTACACATCCCCTAAAGGTATGCTTGTACAGTCTTAAACATGGTTAACGTTTTCTGTTCCCATGTTGAATTGCATTCATAGTGCTGGTGATCAATGTTCATTTAACTAACGTCTTCTCTTCAGTGGATCCACCGTGACCCATTTCCTTTGCGGTGGAAATCTCCAGTAACCTGCACCCAGCCCCAATGTCTTTGACACTGTTGAACAGTCTGTAATTCACACGCTAACGCTAACGTGGCGGTGGGAGGCAGCCCGTCTCTTGATGCGAGCGCGGCGAGGTTGTTTGTGATCAGACTGGCAGTGGCACAGGGGACCCAGGAGGAGCCACAGATACAGAACCACACATGCCCAGCAGGAGGACAGCTTGACCCAGAATGTGGAGTAACTCCCATGGGTGAAGGTGGTCTCCAGCACAGCAGTCTCATAACTGGGGAGACAGAATAGTATTATCAAAATTGTGATTTGAGCCCGCTTCACATTCATGTACAGTGGGTATAGAAAAGAATCACCCCCCTTTAAAATGATAACATTTTGTTGCTTTGCAGCCTGAAATGAAGATGGACACATTTTTTGTTTTATCCAGCTGTATTTACTCAGTGCAACTTATAACATCCAAGTGAAAGATATAACACCAACATGTTAAGAGTTGGCAAAAGGATCACACCCTCACTCTTGTAAACTCAATCAGGTGTAGCTAATCACCTTCTCAATGGCACACAAAGCTATTTGACTTTCAACTGTGATCAGTTGTGGTCATTTTGATTAGCTCAGCAGGAAAAGAGATTTTCCTGGAGCATTTCAGTCCTTGGTAGTGCAACTGAAACAAACAACCAACTAAAATATCTCTGGGATAAAGTTGTGAACTGGCACAAGTCAGGAGATGGATACAAAAAATTTCAAAAGCTTTATCAATGCCTAGAAGCACGGTGAATTATTGTATTAA
>NW_015625591.1:700193-700480 GCF_001515625.1 Sinocyclocheilus rhinocerous | reverse complement strand
TCATTTTGATTAGCTCAACATGAAAAGAGCTTTCCTGGAGCATTTCAGTCCTTGGTAGTGCAACTGAAGCAAACAATCAACTATGGGTGGCAAGGCACTGTCAAAAGATCTCCGGGATAAAGTTGTGGACAGGCACAAGTCACAAGATGAATACAAATAAATGTCAAAGGCTTTATCAATGCCTAGAAGCACAGTGACGTCTATTATTAAGAAGTGGAAGGTATTTGGTACAACACAGACCCTCCCTGGATCAGGACGTCGCTCCAAACTGGATGAAAGAACCGGAA
>NW_015625591.1:684403-700024 GCF_001515625.1 Sinocyclocheilus rhinocerous | reverse complement strand
AGCCCAGACTTAAACCCCATTGAAAATCTGTGGAATGACTTTGAAGACTGCAGTCCACAAATGCTCACCATCAAATTAAACTGAACTTGAGCAGTTCTGCAAAGAAGAGTGGGCAAATATTGCAAAGTCTAGTTGTGCAAAATTAAGAGACATATCCCAATAGACTAAAGGCTGTAATTAAAGCAAAAGGTGCTTCAACAAAATACTGACACAAGGGGGTGATCCTTTTTCATCCTTTTTTTTTTCTGACATGTTGATGTTTTTATCTTTCACTTGGATGTTATAAGTTGCACTGAGTAAATACAGCTGGATAAAACAAAAACTGTGTTCGTCTTCATTTCAGACTGCAAAGCAACAAAATATGATTATTTTATGGGTGGGGTGGGGGAGGTGATTCTTTTCTATACCCACTGTACATTTGTCTGAAATGATAAAACTGAAAAAGAAAAAAAATTATTTTAGAGATGTTATCAAAAGGAAAAAAATATAAGCAAAAATATTAATCTCTTTATTTATCTCTAAAACATTTTTTTTATCAGACTCAGGCAAGTCTATAACAGGAGGTTTTAAACTGTACAGACCCCGACCCAACCCAAGGACCCCCAATATATATATTTTTCTCTCTGGTAAACTTTCTTTGATGACAAATATTAACACCTTCTACAATATTTAAAAGTGCAATAATGCACAACATTTAGAAATGATTAAATATTTTTTAATCCCTTTTTAATTTTTTTATGTCGTCACGACTGAGCTTTGACAAAACACACCTTGAAGATTCTGAGGCAGATGAGACTAAAATTGATTTATCTGGCCTCAACACCAAACGATATGCCCCCGACCCAACCCAAGGACCCCCAATATATATATTTTTCTCTCTGGTAAACTTTCTTTGATGACAAATATTAACACCTTCTACAATATTTAAAAGTGCAATAATGCACAACATTTAGAAATGATTAAATATTTTTTAATCCCTTTTTAATTTTTTTAAAGACTGGAGTAATGGCTGCTGAAAATTCAGCGTTGCCATCACAGGAATACATTTTAAATTACAATTTAAAATAGAAAACAGTTATTTTAAATGTGATAATATTTCACAATATTATTGTTTTACTGTGTTTTTGTCAAATAAATGCAGCCTTGTCTTCTTTCAATCTTACCAACCAAACTTTTGAACAGTAGTGTATAGGCCTATATATCAGCCTATTTTTTTATTTTTATATGACGTCTCTGTTTAGATAGTTGTGTGTCTGTGCTTGTACACATGGTTCCATCCACAGTAAATAAGACTAAATATGAAAACTCTTGGGTGTTCCAGTGCTTTCTACTCTGATCTCCAGAACAGTTCAGAGGTGTACTTTAACAACTGACCTGAACCAATTAGTGAGGGTCATCATTACGTAGAGGGAAGCCAGAAAGAAAACAAAATGGAAGAAAAAGTAGCTGTAGGCAACGCGCTGGGTTTCATTGTGGATGACTTTCTGACAGCCTTTGTTCTCGTCAATGACAAACTCTTCCTCTGACAGGACAGAAACAAAGATGTTAATATCTTCTATCTCATACAGTATAATGACATTAATATGTTTGTGAAATCTATGGATATTGGAACTTGTGATATTCTCACCATCTTCAGCCTCTGGGTAGCAGAAGCAACAGGAGGCTTTCTGTTCAGGACAGAGAGTGAGAGACATTGTCAGAGATGTTAATTCAAAGACAATATATTTAAGTACAATGATTCTGTAATTTTAATAGGTTATTTCACCCAAGAATGAAAATTCTGTCATCGTTTGCTCACGCTCATGTAGTTCCAAACCTGTATGAGTTTCTTTCTTCTGTGGAACACAAAAGAAGATATTTTGAAGAATGTTGGTACCCAAACAGTTTTGGTTCCCATTAGCTTCCATTATATGGGCAAAATATCTTCTTTTGTGCACAGAAGAAAGAAACTCATACAGGTTTGGAACTACACGGGTGTGAGTAAATGATGACAGAATTTCAGGGGTTTTTGGGGGGGTTTTTTGGGTGGTGGACTGTCCCTTTAAGAGTTAAACAGCTCAAATCACAAAAATAATTATAAGAAATTCTGAGAAAGTCACATACCTGAAATTCATAGCGGTAAACCTTTATCATCCAGAAAGGTCCAAAGACCTCAGCTAAGTATGAAGCCTCATTGCTGAGAGAGAAATTCAGCAGTTAGCCATTTTATTCATATCCTAATTATTAATAACTCAATACGTTTTTACTCACCATGCAAAGAGAACACAGCAGTACATGATTGCAGCCCCAATAATGGCCACAGCATTGCCTTCATTTTGAATCTCATCCCTGCTGACTTTAGGGTAGCACACCGTCATGTTGACCCCCTGATACTCCACTGAAAGAACACACAAAAACTGGTGTTAGTCATCACACATTTATTTTGCCCTTATGTAAATTAAGTTTCTAGATTTGTTTTCCACAAACTCATCGTTCAGGGTTTCAGAATCATGCCCTGTAAATTCCTGTTCAATTAACAGCAAATGCTCAGTTGTTTGAAAACAGCTAATTGAAAATGACTAATTACATTTAGTGTCACATTTACACGCTTCATTTAGGATTTCTTGAGCCCATTGCTGCTGATTTAGAGATGCTTTAGAGGTCTGTGGATACTGTGTGTTATGTGTCTGAGAGAATTCCTCTGAGATGGGATTAAACTCCCAGCATGCCTCAGGGTGCACTTCAGTCCTTTATGAAGTCATGCAGCAAACAAAGGCTATAAAGCCGCTGATAGTTAGGGAACAAGACAGGACACAACAAACACACATATACACGCACGGCGCCATTCACCAAAATGAAAAAAAGGCACAAGAAGTCAGTACACCGTTTCTCTAGAAGCAACAATACACTGCCATATTAATCACACTACAAACATGATATTTCAAGCCAAAAGCGCTTCATCAGGCATTATGTAAATCATACTAAATCCAAAGTCCTAAAGAATTATTCTGCAATCCTTTTACATCAATGACTGTAATTCTTCTTCTCTGAACTTTACCATCCGTATAACATCTGCATTTCAAATACCCACGTGAAACACCCTTAGCAACATCTGTGTTACATACTTGAGAGCTTTTCTATAACCTCAGGCACAAAAGCTTTTCTTTCTGGAAATCTCTTTCATCTCTGTCGTATGTTAAGCATGAACCATATATGGTGCCATATAATACCATATAATTTTGAAGTTTAACACTTATGCCCATTTAATATTCATGTTTTGTTTTGCTTTATTTTAGCCTTATTTATTCAACGAAAACAATTTTAATAGTTACCTAAATAGCTTTATTTAAATGAACAAAAACAGTTTTTAATAAATAGTTAGCTAAATAGGTTTAGTTAACAATACTATTTATGATGCTGCACATCAAGTTTGTTTAGTATTTTTAAGGAATTCTTGTTGTATATAATAAACTGTCTATAATATTGGCATTGGATGGAATTACTTCATGACCTGGTTTTAATAAGTAAATTGGGCTAATTTTTTTATATTCATATTTGACAAATCAGTATTTGGAAGCAGAAAAGAGCGGAGGGAGAGTAGTCTGAATTGGGTTCTGTCCCGTGGTGGCTGGTGTAAAATTTTCTAGGTAGGGCGCCACGTCCTAAAATGTTTGCATACATCCCGGTATGATTTATGATTTAAAAATATTATGACTTGAAACATTTTAAATAAAGAAAATTGTTTTACCAAGTTCAAGATTAAGTTTGAGGATGATTCTCAAGATAAATAAATGTTTTTTAATTCTCATAATTCACGATTTATGTATTTCTATAACTACAAGTCAAGCTGCAATACCAAACAGGACCACACGGAGATGTCAACAGACCACTACACCAGTCGCCTTAACCTGACTGTATATAAATACAAGGATCCATTCAGAATGATTAAACAGAGCAAAAGACAAATTAAAAAAGCATATAAAAACATTCTGAATTTGTCGAATGTGAGGATCTGAAGACAGCACAACATCACCAGTGAACAGTTCCTCTGTCAGAGTGAGTGTTGAGCCCATATGTATATAAACACCACGAGAGCTGGGTAGTAACTGAATACATGTAATCTGGATTACGTAATCAGATTCCAAAAATTAAGTACTTGTAATTAAATGAAATTACATTTTTAAATACTTGTAATCAGACTACAGTTACTTTTTATAAATTACATGATTACATATAATTTACACAATAGCAATAAATTATTCATAATTCATTGATTGATTCTCCCTAATTCCTCTTTTTCATCTTTTAAATTTTCTTTTCTAAATTAGCTTGCTAATATACACTCAGAAAGTTTTCCAGTTTTGTGGACCACTGGACTTACAAAAATAATTTCAAGTTTAAGAAATGTTTTAACTTTCCATCAACTAACTACTGATGAACACATTGATTTTTATTTGAATTATCACTCAGGCGGTTATTTACCCATGCATTTCTATGTCTTTGGAAGATGTGTGTCTTTCAAACACATTAAAATGCACAAATTCACAAACTTTTTTTGTTATCAGATCATCTTTCGCCTAATATATTTACTTGAAGTACACCTGAGACTTATATAATAAATATTTTAATAATAAAGTATCACATTTGCATGCTCATGCTTCTCTGATGTTGGTTATGGTCACATGACATGCAGGTAAACAAACAAAAAACATTTTTTAGTAGGCCTACTGTTTTATTTTGATTGATTTTAAAATGATTGATTTTAATTTAACATTTTTATGATTTAATTCATTATTAGCTTTTCTTTAAACTCACAAACCTCCTGCAGTTCCTTCACAAACCCCTTTGGGTAACCTTGGCAATATAATGTAATGTTTAATGCACTTCATGCTGTTAATAGCAATGAATGGAATATATTTTCTTAATCTTTGTATTTTTATATCAATATGGTACAAGATTATCCTATTTAAATCAATGTGATAAACAATTTAATATTCAAATCAAAATATGACCTTCTGTTATGAAACAGGACATCGATTTCATACACTAGGACTTAAAGCATGTTTATTACACATTTTGGGAATTATGTAAAAAAATTATGTATCAATATTCCTATTAAATATTAGATCTTATTATGAAAATCTTGCTAATTATTACTCCCATTATTGCACTTATTTGTTCATTCTATGTTGCCCCAAAAACACATTAATATAAGTCCCGATGTCTTCTACAGAGGACATGGCATAACATATGAATAAAATATCATTTTTCAAAAATGTTATTTTTCACATTTTTTCTTATGCTCTAAACAATGTAATGACATGACAAAATACTAAATTCACAAAACTGTTTTTTCCAGGTAGTCAGGAGGATATACTTAAGTTTCTTATCTTTCACTAATATGATTTCGATACAAAAAACAACGCCAATAGGCCAGAGGACCATATTTTTATATATTATAATATAAGACTGCCACGTACCACCTCTTATTCTCAGCTGCACCGGTTAACCTGGGAATGAGAGGCAGAGCAGAGACGGGGTGTGATCAATGACGCCTCATGTCTAAATCGAAAAGGAGAATTAACAATTCCATTGTGTTAAGATGACTTTCATCATGAAAATAGCTTGAAGTAGACTCCACAAACATCTGGCAAAAGCTGGAAGTCAGAGGGTAAATGGGGAGATAAGTTTGAATGCGTGTTTGTATGTGTGTATATGAATAAGTGAGATACCGGAGCAAGAAACAGGAAAGGACAGAGATTATCTAAAACTCTAAAAATGTTGAGGGTGATATTTTATCATTCCAGAGCGAGATGTGACTCAGACACGAACCAGATGTGGTGTCTTCCTACAGTAGTTATTGTTGATTAGTGCAGGTTTGCCTCAAGAGAACATCTGTCTGTGTGAACCCAGTTTCCTCACTCACCAGTTTTTATTCCAGAAGGCCATGGTGGCGATGGTGTAGAAAAAGAGGGTAGCACACATGACTGCCACGTACCACCTCTTATTCTCAGCTGCACCGGTTAACCTGGGAATGAGAGGCAGAGCAGAGACGGGGTGTGATCAATGACGCCTCATGTCTAAATCGAAAAGGAGAATTCACAATTCCATTGTGTTAAGATGACTTTCATCATGAAAATAGCTTGAAGTAGACTCCACAAACATCTGGGAAAAGCTGGAAGTCAGAGGGTAAACGGGGAGATAAGTTTGAATGCGTGTTTGTATGTGTGTATATGAATAAGTAAGATACCGGAGCAAGAAACAGGAAAGGACAGAGATTATCTAAAACTCTAAAAATGTTGAGGGTGATATTTTATCATTCCAGAGCGAGATGTGACTCAGACACGAACCAGATGTGGTGTCTTCCTACAGTAGTTATTGTTGATTAGTGCAGGTTTGCCTCAAGAGAACATCTGTCTGTGTGAACCCAGTTTCCTCACTCACCAGTTTTTATTCCAGGTATGAGCGAAAGCAGTGATGAGAATGAGTTGAATGAGGATAAAAGCAAAGCCTCCCACTACTCCAACATAATGCCAGGCTACATGGAGAGAGGACAAAGAGGAGAAAATAAATTAAAATAAGATATTGAAATCCAGTGAACTGAGATTTATGGGACACTGGACTTTATTTATAAATCATGAGCAGAGCAAAATCATACGTAGAACCATTTGTACGTTAATGTACCACTGAATTGAATATAACAGTTTGCACACAAATTCTTTTCAAAGAAATGTGTTCAGGTTATCTTTCATAAATGAGGCCCACGGAGTGAATCCCCACTTTGTGCGCTAATGTAAAATATTCAGTGTGTCTATAGTGCCACCTGATGGATTTAAATAAAAAATGCAATTCACATTATCCAGACTGGCCAGAGACTCGCCATGAGCCTGTGATATAATCACATTAGGCGCATAATCACTTTAGTTACAGACTATTCACTACACTTACCATGTTTTGATCGATATACTTCTTTTCCCATATCAGTTCTGATGCGCAATGTATTGGTATCGTATTGGTTGCCAATTGGCTGCCAAATTTAGAGATTGATTTATTGGTATGAATGTTGATTTAAGTGTGCATTCTCATTTCCCCTATTTTTTACATTTAGATTATCTTTACCATCATGTGACACTCATTTAAAGTTAATCTTTAAAGCTAATTTAATTTACAAATTTTTAAATGTAATATTTAGCAAAAAATTCCAAATGAATATCAATTTTTTATACTGTACATTATAATGTTGTGATGTCTAAATTATCTTGTTGTGTTTCACATGATTTATTTTAGTTTTTAGTGTTTTATCTTTGATTATGTAGACATAGTAGTGTAGGAGCCAATGTGTTAATGTCGATGTATTTTGGGTTGTCACCACTTGGGGGCAGTATATGCACATAGTGTTTTTAAGTCGGTCATTCACGTACGTAGAGGAAGCAGGCTTGGTGCAGGGAACGTATACAGTTTTTACCACACTTCAGGAAGGGAAGGTGGCCACCATTCATCGTTGCAAGTATGTATTTCCATTATGTTCAATAAAGCAATTTTAGACTGAAATCGACATGAAGACTGGACATTGGATGTGTGCGTAAAGCGTGCGTTGATATTCCAAGCCTCCGGCACTTAGCTGCTGATACAAGTAGTATAGAATTCTAATGGATCATGACTTAATTATAGCCTTGGCCATAACATGTACAACCGTTCAAAAGTTTGGGGTCAGTAAGATTTTGAAAGTTTTTGAAAGAATTCTCTCATCCCCCCACCCCCCAGTAATACTGTGAAATATTATTTAAAACAATTTAAAATGATTTTCTATTTTGATATATTTTAAAATGTAACATTCCTGTAAAAGCTGAATTTACAGCAGCCATGAATTCAGTCTAGAGTGTCATACATTTTTTTGGTCAAACAAAATAATTTTTTTTTTTGTCAAAAAAACAAAAACAAATTCTGACCCCACACTTTTGACCGGTAGTGTTATTATTGGATTTATTGGTATCAGTCTTTTTTTTATATCAGTGGATCTCTATATATTATTTATCAGAAATATAATATATTATATATATTATATATAATATGTAATATGATCAGCTCACCATGCAAAAAGGATTCTGTGGGAATAAAGAAGGCAGCAGCAATCATTCCAAGCATGGTGATGAACTTCAGAAACCAAAACCTAAGTGAAGATGAGGAGAATAAGTGTGTGTTAGTTTATTTATATTAAGTAACTTAATAAAGCTGTTGGATGAGGCAAGATGTCATTTATATTTTTAATACAAAATCTGTTGGGGTTGGTCCTACAAGAGCCTCCAAAAATCTGGTTGACCCTTGTCCATATCACGTTCTTCCTCAACAACCTAACGTCTTTTTAAAATATACACTCTTAAAAAAAGTTTTTCTCAGCAACTTCATAAAAAACCTTCAATTATCTAAAGAAGAAGAAGAAGAAGAAGAAGAAGAAGTCCACCTTTTGCCACTATAGAGAACCTTTTTGTGCAACAGAAAGGTTCCATATGTTAAAGTTTCTTCTTGGAACCATAGATGCCAATAAAGAACCATTATTTTAAAGAGTGTAGGGAATAATGACACTGACCCATTATGAACGAGGGCTCGGAAATCCTGACTAGACTTCACATCAATGTGGAAGATGGCCATCATCAAGTAGAAACAAGCTGTTCCGAAACACACCCTGTAGACAGCAGAGTAGCCCACCAGCATCTGACAGTCTCCTCCACCATGAGCCTCATCACACACCACATTAAAGAAAGGCACCTGAGGAAGAGTGACCTCTGTTATTGTGTTTCTGTAGGGTACAGACTACTGGCATGTGTAGCTGGTGTGTGTCCTGCCAAGCAGATTAGCTAAGATTTGATTGCATGAGACTAGATACAAATGAAATGAGTTTGGGGTGTTTGCAGCACTGGCGGTACAGTGATAAAAGTAGGTTAGAACCACTGGAGCCTGTGCAACTTGTAAACAACTTACATTCTCCCTCACTGCCTCTGACACGGTCTTAGACAGCATGAGGCATGAGGCAGTGCAGGCCAGGATGTGGAATAGCGTGTACATGATCCGCGTGCTGGTTGATGATTTGACGGGCGGACAGAAGGAGCAGCACAGGGAACATGGTGCCGGGCCACAGCAGCAGCATATCTGACGGAAAGAAAAGCAGACCAGTCAGGGGTTGGGATTAATCGAGATCACTCAAAGCATCTGGAATTTTCTGATGGATCAGGGCTGGTAGCCTGGATGAGGTCCAGGCATCTTTTATCCTCAGCTAAACCCAGAAGCATAGATTGGGCTGAAACTCAATTCCCACTGACTTTAAAGATTAATCTTTTATTAGCATAAAGGATTTGAAATGATAGCGGCATGTGTTATAATGAAAAATCTTTGAGAAATTTTTAACATGTGCTTCAATCCAATATCCTGTTGCAGTTATTCACTATTTGAAATGCAGGGAAAAGCCATCAAAACATATAGTAATTCCCAATGGAAATGTCAAACCCTCATATTGTGTTCCGGTCATTTTGGCCCGGAGGATTTTCTTTCTCCTGTTATCACATTGGGCTAAAACTTACCGATTTTGCTCACACCGGGTATAACAATTTCCCAAACATTTTTTTTTCATAATATTTGTACTTTTTTGGGGGTATTTTTCACCCTTGTACTTACACTTGTGTGTTCCCAGTCAAAAAACGACCGACCTACAAAAAAATTTCTTGTCATCTTATTTTATTACCAAATATTGGATTCAGTCTTTTTAGCAACATCTTGTTTTTTTGTTTTTTTTTTCAATTAGCACAAGTTTTGTATTTCTTGTTGGAACTAATCGATTGTGGGCCTCAGTGATCCGAGTTTATGCTCCTCAGTTTTTGAGTGAACATGGCCAAAATTGTACACAAATAATGCTTTTTTTCACTCAAAAACTGAAGTGCAGCTCAGTGAGGCCTATGATCAATCAGTTCCAAAAAGAAATACAAAACCTGTGCTAACTGAAAGAAAACAAATTGACAAAAAAATGTGGTGATAATACAGCATAATAAGAGATTTACAAGCAATTTTTAAAAGGTTGGCCATTTTTGACTACAGCACAAGGGATAATTCACCCATAATTGTACATTCTGTCATTATTTACTCACCCTCATGATGTTCAAAACCTGGCTTTCCTCCTTCTCATAAACACAAAAGAAGATCAGTGAATGAATGTCATGGGGGACCAGCATTGTTTTGGACCTCACTGATTCATTTTATGGACAAAAAAAACAAACATTCTTCTATGTTCCACAGAGTCATACAGGTTTGGAAGGACGTGAAAGTGAGTAAAGGATGAGTAAATGATCATTAGATTTGATTTGACATCGCTGTTTAGAGACAAAACCCTCAGGTGCATGGTAGAATGCCATAATTGTTCAACAGAGCAAATTAGTTTTGAAGGAATAGTGACAGCTTGTGACAGCAGAATATTTTTGGCCTAAAATGCCATGACTAAGTATATTTGTGCCAACTGGAGGATTTGATTTGATCCTTTATAGAAATTGATTTACAGAAATTGAACTAAAGTTCAAACGTTTTATCAGAGATTCTCATGTCTCAGAAGTAAAACAAAAAAGCGAACTGAACAATGTGTTTATTACAAACAAATAAATCATCTACTTTTGATTACAAGTAATTTCCTTATTAACTAAATGAAATAGGGCTACTCCTGTTTTTTCAGTAATTTATTTTATAAATTGTTCAATGAACAAGTTCGTTACGTTTGTGCATCGCTATATGTGACTCTGGACCACAAAACCAGTCATAAGGGTCAATTTTTTGAAATTGAGGTTTATACATCATCTGAAAGCTGAATAAATAAGCTTTACATTGATGTATGTTTGTTAGGATAGGACAATATTTGGTCGAGATACAACTATTTAAATATCTGGAATCTGAGGTTGCAAAAAAAATAAAATAAATAAAAATACTGAGAAAATCACCTTTAAAGTTGTCCAAATGAAGTTCTTAGCAATGCATATTACTAATCAAAAATTAAGTTTTGATATATTTACGGTAGGAAATTTACAAAATATCTTCATGGAACATGAAAAATCGAAAATTTTGACCCATACAATATTTTTTTGGCTATTGCTAAAAATATACCCAAGCGACTTAAGACTGCTTTTGTGGTCCAGGGTCACATTTTCCTCTGATTATTTAAATAATCAAATAAATAATCAGATCAAAATAAAAGGCAGTAACTATTAGCATATATATATATATATATATATATATATGACCCAGGAGCACACAACCAGTCATAGGGTCAATTAATTGAAATTGCGTTTTATGCATCTTCTGAAAGCTGAATAAATAAGCTTTGTTGGTTTGTTAGGATAGGACAATATTTGGTCGAGATACAACTATTTAAATATCTGGAATCTGAGGTTGCAAAAAAAATAAAATAAATAAAAATACTGAGAAAATCACCTTTAAAGTTGTCCAAATGAAGTTAGCATTGCATATTACTAATCAAAAATTACGTTTTGATATATTTACGGTAGGAAATTTACAAAATATCTTCATGGAACATGAAAAATCGAAAATTTTGACCCATACAATATTTTTTTGGCTATTGCTAAAAACATACCCAAACTTAAGACTGGTTTTGTGGTCCAGGGTCACATCTTGTACTTAAAATACACTTGAGACAAGCTGTCTAATTACTATATAACTCAAACTGCTCTTAATAAATCAGTGGCAATATTCCTACAGCGGATGAAAACACACTGACTCTTAAAGCTCATGATGATAGAATGAGTCATCCATCGTCTTAATTTCTTTTGACAGAAAGCACTTTCCATGATGCCTGTGCGTTTCTGTTGAGAGAGGAGTTTTACCTTCTCATACCAAACAACAACAATAACAACTGACCAAATAATTTTAACAGTGCAATAAAAATAGTAGTCATCTAAAATAGTAGTGGAATTAAAGAGTAAAAGTGATTGTTATATTCTGGTGAATAAACTCAACCACTATTACGTAGTTATTCAAATGAAATGCACTAATGCAGGGTTAAATAGTTAATACAAATAAAATGAGAAATGAGCTGAGAGTGTTATGCCAGAGCATTATGACAACCTGTAAACGCAGTGTGTCACTTCACAAGCTTTTCAATAATTTTCTCAATGATCCAACTAAAGCCACAGCCAAAAATTCTGCAATCCAGTACCTGAAAATGTTATAGTCATGATAAGTAACATAGGCATGAACATCCTTATGTTCATCATTCATCATAAACTGTCTTTCAGTTCTATGTTCTACAAAGGCAGATTCGTTTCTTGTAAGAGAAGCTTGAATAAAGCTTTTCTTGTATTCCAGTGATCAGAGAATTATGAGAAATAAGTATAATCTGAAAAACCTGACATGTCATTCTCACATCTCTCCTCACTATGAAATAATCTCCATCTCTCCCTCTCTCACCTGATAAGCCACCATGTTCAGGAAATAGTTGTAGACACCGCTTTGGTGAAAAGCTTGATCAGTCGACATGGCTTCTTATTTTTCAAGGACGCGTAGTCATTAAAACACGACCTCCAGAAAAATAAAAAAAGTATATGCTATAACCAGTCAGGGTCAGAACACTGTATTATCTGTAGGAGCTCAGCTTTACAGGAAAGAGTCCTCAGCTAGTTTCTCCTGCAGGTGTAGTTCCACTGATCCCCAACTGCACACCCTCATGTTGCTCTCGTGGGAACATCTGAACATTCTTCCTATATCCTATACGAGCAGCCTGGTGGCATCGGATGGTGCCAGGAGAGTGTGTGAGCAAGGGTGGATGCCCAGTTGCCTGTACTCTAGATTAGGCAACAAGAGCAGCGGGAGGAGGGGGCGGGTTCTATGTGTTGGCCCATCTGTCCCTCCCTTCCCCCTCGCTCCAGTGCACCAGCGCATCCTCATGCACAATAGGATTGCTCCAGGGTCCTAATCGGTTTAGGGCTAAATAATGAAATTATACTTGCGATACTGTGATTTCTCTCACAAAGTAGACAAACCTTTAGATCCCCCCTTTTGACATCTTAGCAACCATTCACTTGTCTGACTTTATATGTAATCTGGTCATTATGCTTTGACCCAGACACTGAAGGGTGCAATTGAAGCAGGAATGCACAGGAAGAGTGGCACAGGTCCAGTCCCGCATTCTTTTGCATACATTGACCAAAGCCTCATTGTACAACTTCACATAATAAGTCTTCAAAATCAGAGACAGATTGTTTCAGTTGTTCTAATGAAGTGGATAGGAGTTGTTAGCGTGCAGAGCGGCCGGTAGCTCTATATTTAGGTCATTGTGTATTTGTGAGGATGTGCACTGGGATTATCCTGGAGTTTTTAGTCCTCGTCTCAGCCTGGGTGACCTTCTCTCTCCGGTAGAGTGACACACTAATCCAGACAGCAGGGTCTGACAAACACAGTCCCACTTGAACTCATCATCGGCCTTCAGCATCGTGTACGGACATGACATCGTACATGACATCGTGATTCAGAAATCACACTTGAAATCACTCAAAAGTAGAATTTGTTATTATTTACTCACCCTCATGTCATTCCAAACCTGTATGACTTTCATATTGCTTCTGCGGAACACAAAAGAATGCGTTCTAAAGAAAGTTGCAGTCCAAACAACACTGGACCACTTTCATTTTATGAAATGAAATATTTCCTTTTATTTTTCGCAATATCTTCTGATTACACTTTATTTGGAAATACTTTATTTTAAGGTGTCCTTGTTACACGTTACATGTACTTACTATTATAATAGCAATTAATTATGCATAATTACATGCAAGTAACCCTAAGCCAAACCCAAATCCTAACCCTAACCATATAGTAAGTACATGTAGTTAATTAATATTACTCCGTACTTGTATGTATAATTACACTGTAACAAGGACACCTTAAAATAAAGTGTAACCATTTAGTTTAAGGTGATGTTGTTACACTGTAATTACACAAGCAAGCACTGAGTAATGTTAATTAAATATATTTACTATAGGGTTAAGGTTAGAGTTTGGTTTAGGGTTATGGTTATAGCTAGTTTACTGTTATTATTATAGTAATTACATGAAACATACACTCTAAAAAATGCTGGGTTAAATATAACCCAGCGCTGGGTTAAAAAGGGACAAACCCAGCTATTGGGTTGTTTTGACCCAGCTATTGGGTTGTTTTGACCCAGCTATTGACTTGTTTTGACCCAGCTATTGGGTTGTTTTGACCCAGCTATTGACTTGTTTTGACCCAGCTATTGAGTTGTTTTGATAACAATAGCCGGTCAAAACAACCTTTTGTGCAGATGAAAGAAAGTCATACAGGTCTGGAATTATATAAGGGTGAGTAAATTATGACTAAATGATAAATTTGAACCATCCCTTTCTGTCACCATCCTGTCACAAGGAAAACATTCTTTAATTGAAAACTGAAAACTTTTTTCTTGATATGTTATCTTCAAATGTGGCGAAACTGTCAACCCAGCTAATTGATTATTCTCATAGCATTAACTTTCAGAACCTTCTGGCAAGTTCTTCCAGTAACATTAATAGAAAGTTTGTTCCAAGTTATCTGGCTTTTAATAACGTTCTCAAAACTTTAGCAAAAATGTTCTTTATGAATTGCCCAGGGAACTTTTTTCTAGAACATTTTATCCTTGACATGTTGGGTTCAGCCATAGCATTCTAGCACGAGTGACTCAACGCATCTGTCAAAGATATCCATCTAGCTCATTTTTTACATAGAAAATCTATTAAAAAACAGTGCTGTGAAAAACAAACGTTTGAATATAACAGTCACCTGAAAAAAGATGTTCCAATCAGCTAATGCTCTTTAGGTCTGATGCAGTAATTTATTAATGTCCCTGAAAATCTGGCAAGGAAATGAATAGCAGGATGTGATTGTAAAGTAGAACTGCGTGTGCAGAAGCTTTTGAATGTGAGTGTTTGAGTTTATTGTTGTTTAAGTACTTCTCTCAGTAAAGACTCTGTCTACTATTTCAGTCTGGAAACAACTTTTTACAAATTATTGACAGTTCCACAGAGTCTTGTGGCCAAAACGTTGCTGGACGCAATATCATTACATAACACTGTTGGTGGGCAGCACATTACAGCAAAGGCTTTGTAGTATTCTCTCTTAACCTCCTGAGACCCTGTGACCTCATATGAGGACATTATATTTTGGGGTATTTCTCTGAGACTATACATGCCACAGTTTTAAATCTGGATGTCCTGTACGGAGCACATTCAGGGCTTTTTTAAAAGCATGTTTAATAGCATTTTGGGAGACATAACACATGAATAGGGAAAGAAATGATGTTTCAATATTCTATGAAATATTATATATTATTATGAAAATCTTGTCAAATATTACTCCCATTATTACACTTCTTTTTTCATTACATGTTGCCCCCAAAACACATTAATATGCAAATTAAATTTAGTTTATAGATACATTGTATATAATGAGAAAACCCGTTTATGGCCATTTTACACACATTTTGCAGAAAGAAAAATGGTATATCAAATCATTCTGTTATAACATAGTTGAGAATCATCTTTATACAAAGTTTGGTAAAAAAGAAAATCCTGAAAACTAAAAATGTATTGGTGATTTAAAAAA
>NW_015625591.1:676481-681618 GCF_001515625.1 Sinocyclocheilus rhinocerous | reverse complement strand
TGTGTGTCATAAATCAACATCTCAGGAAAATGTTATGGGGTTTCAAATCAAAATATGACTTTCTGTTACGAAACAGGATGTTGATTTCATACATGTCCTCATATGAGGACACCGGGACTAAAAGCATGTTTATTATGCATTTTGGGAGACATAACAAATGAATAGGGAAATAAATTATGTTTCAATATTCTATGAAATATTATATATTATTATGAAAATCTTGTCAAATATTACTCCCATTATTACACTTCTTTTTTCATTACATGTTGCCCCCAAAACACATTAATATGCAAATTAGATTTAGTTTATAGATACATTGTATATAATGAGAAAACCCGTTTATGGCCATTTTACACACATTTTGCAGAAAGAAAAATGGTATATCAAATAATTCTGTTATAACATAGTTGAGAATCATCTTTATACAAAGTTTGGTAAAAAAGAAAATCCTGAAAACTAAAAATGTATTGGTGATTTAAAAAATCTATTGTTTTTGCCTATGCATGTTCATTCATGTCTTTTTATTTTTTGAAAAAATTGAGTCCCGATGTCCTCTACCGAGGACATAGCATAACTTATGAATGAAATATCATTTAAAAACATTTAAAAAAAAAATTTTTTTATGCTCTAAACAATGTAAAGACATGAAAAAAACTATTTTTTTCCCCTAAAAATCTTTTCTCGGGTCTTAAGAGGTTAAGAAGAGGAACAATCTATAAAACATGTTAAGAGAGGAAGACATTTGTCTGTTTTGTAACTAACGTTCTGCTTTATGAATCAAAATAATTTTTCTGTAAATATGTGCATAGCAAAAAAAAAAAAAGTGTTACTAGGAACTGACTGTTTAATTTAGCACCTTTAATCCCTGGTTAGCTAAATCACACAGGTATGAACGTTTCTAAACCAATTAGAGTCTTTTAAAGTATACAGAGTGTATAGCACCCTCAATTGCACCCTTTCACTCTTAGAGTGAAACACCCAGAATGACTGGAGGTCTTTTCACTCAATAATTGGGGGCCTTGTGTGAGAGAGGAACACTAGCACACTGTTCAAACAAAAGCATGGCTGACAACATACAATGCAAATCACTCAGCTAGGCCCATGAGAACCATTTGATCCATGTTATTTCATGGGCTTTAGAAGAAGCGAGGGGGAAAATTCCTGCACAGACGCATACAATTCTACAATCTGGCCTTTACAAGAATGAACGTTTACATTCATGGAATGACCAACAAATAGGGTAATAGTTGCTTGTGTTATTAGATCAAAAGGTAATGTTAAATGTTGTCACTACATTAACTTTGTGTTTTATGAAAAGAGAAACATATTTCATCATATCTGAAAAACATCATCTGATGGAACCGCGAAAACCATAAGGAGATAAACAGGCTAGTCAATAAATAAATAAATAAATAAATACATTCCAGCAAAAATGATTGTAGAAAATATAATAAATAAAAAACAATTAATTATATGTACAGAACAAATATGTGCTGTGATAATAATAATAATAATAATAATAATAATAATAATAATATAAAGCTTAAAGGAATGGTTTGTTTAGTCCCCACCAAATTTTGTCATCATAGACACAGGGTTTCTATGGGTCTTAAAAACGTCTTAAAAAGTCTTAATTCGACCTTCCACAAATTAAGGCTTTAAAAAGGTCTAACATTGGAGCAGAGACATTTAACAAAATTGTTTATACTTAAAACAAGACAAAACAAATCTGTCGACAAGGTATAACTTGATTCTGCTTTGAATTAAGTGTACTTTTCTGACCCCATTGGCAGATATTTGTTTTTGTTTTAATCATAAACTCATTTCATTTTGATCAGTTTCTCAGAAAACTTTGCACCTCAGTGTATCTTGATTTAGGAGTCTTAAGACATTTGCAATGGAAAACAAGACATCACTTTTTGCAATGTGATCAGAAGGTACATTAAAAGTTATTTCCATATTCTAGTTGTTTAAAAAAAAAAAATTAATGGCGATATTTTGGAAGTTGTATTTTCAAGCTTTGAAGTGTTGCTAACTCATTGTCTGCTCCTTAGACTTTTACATGTACAGAATTGTATTGTATTGTGTTCCCTTTAGTATATTCCTCAAATTTTCTCTGCATGCCCTCTTCATCTATTGACTAATTTACAGCCACAGCTCAATCCCATCCTCACTGAAGCATGCTGCCCTACTAAATAAAAAATCCAGCTACATTTTAGGTCAATCTCTAAATGCTAAAGCTCACACAGTGCTACCATCACATGCAGGAAAGCTTACTTGGGCCCAGCAACAGCGACAACACATCGCTTCCCACTGATCCGGCTGTCAGAGCAAATCTCCAAGTCCAGTGGCTGTCAGAGATCAATCGTACAGTAGAATGAACAGATTGGTAATGATGGGGAAAGGTTTCCTATGAAACCTTTGTAACATTCCTCGAAGATCGTAAACATATTACACTGAGAAGAGCAGGTACTGCACTTCAGGTGTGCTCTGAAAAGGCTTCCTTTTTTGTTAAGCTGATTACGAGTTGAGGAGGAGGTAGAAAACCCAGGTGGAAGAGAAAGGCACGTAGTAACAGTGTAGTAGTGTTTGTCTTCAGTAAACCTATTAAGGGACAAAAATAGTTACGAGAAAGCTTTTGAAAAGAGATAGAACACTTCTGAACCTATAAACAACATCTGTTTGTCTATAATGGCTGTATAATTGTGTATAAACATGGTCAGAACTGTCTGATGAAAAGCAGCCGACAAGTGTCACTTGGACTGAATTCTAAAAAAAAACGTCCCAGAATTAATTTGATTGAGAGAAGGAGAATTTGTGTTATCTTAAAGTTTTAATGACTTGACTGTTTTTATCACCCTCTCACCCTTTGCCTGAAGGTGGACAGGGCTTGGGCAATGGTTTCCCACTATTTGTGTTGTGTTTTAAAAAGATTTCTCCTGATTTATTATTAACCCATGTTGAAATGTACATTTTAGAGAGTGTTATAGATTATTATTATTATGTTATTTTAATTTCTGGATGACTGGGATAGATATATACAGTGGGTACGGAAAGTATTCAGACCCCCTTAAATTTTTCACTCTTTGTTATATTGCAGCCATTTGCTAAAATCAACCCAATTGAGCATCTCTGGAGAGACCTAAAAATGGCTGTCCACCAACGTTTACCGTCCAACCTGACAGAACTGGAGAGGATTTGCAAGGAGGAATGGCAGAGGATCCCCAAATCCATGTGTGAAAAACTTGTTGCATCTTTCCCAAAAAGACTCATGGCTGTATTAGATCAAATGGGTGCTTCTACTAAATACTGAGCATTTTTCAGTTTTTCTTTTTTAATAAATCTGCAAAGATGTCAACAATTCTGTGTTTTTCTGTCAATATGGGGTGCTGTGTGTACATTAAGGAGGAAAAAAAATTAACTTAAATGATTTTAGCAAATGGCTGCAATATAACAAAGAGTGAAAAATTTAAGGGGGTCTGAATACTTTCCGTACCCACTGTATATATAAGGTAAGATGGGGTAAGCTGATTTTCATCATTTCATCTTAACATCAAAATTTCTCAGATTTAGTTTAAGTTTGAGATTAATTGATCTAATTTTGTGTTGTTGGAAAATAGTGATCTGTGACTAGTGATCTGAATATGTTGAATATCAAAGTTTTTTTGTGTTTTCAGTTGCCATTATGACATATCTTCAATTAACATATGGGCAGTTAAATATATAAATATCCACATGCCTGCATATAAGTCACAGAATAATGTTAACTTTCAGATGAATCTTTTTCACTGGGATTCTGCTTTGTCTGTCACCGGTTATTCAAATTACACTACACTGTCAAAATACAAATTACAATAGAGTAGTTGATTTAGTATTTTACATTAACGACACTTTAAAAATATATAAATATTAATAGGAATTATATCAAAAGTCATCTTAGCCTTCTTTTAATATTTTACATTTTGTGCTGTAACATCTATATTAGGAAGTATTTACACTGGCCGATGTATCATATTGCATATGCTTTGTATCTAAATATGTTACAGCTTAAAAATAAATTGTGTATGTTATTTATTTATTTATATATTTTAAAACACGTGACCTCTATAGTGTGTTACATGAATCTCAGTCCGTGTGTTTCCATCACTGTTTTGCGCTCCGGCTGCGTGAAGAAGCAAAACATGGCGGCTGAGGGAGATGTGGATTTGGACCTGGAAGCTGAGGAGAACTGCACGGGAAAACCAACAGAAAAGCCCCGAAAACATGATAGCGGAGCTGCTGATTTGGAAAAGGTTACCGACTATGCGGAGGAAAAAGAAATATCAAGCTCGAATTTGGAAACGGTGAGTTAATATAAGTGTCAGAAGCGAATGAAGCTAGTCAGGCTGAGTAACCATGTGCGGCAGGAGTGGACTTCTGTGTTAACACCATAGACTGTATGGTTAACACTGACTGTGATACGACCTCTAGAATCACTGTATTAAAACGCCATCATAACGGTTTAATAGTTTGGTGTTTCAGCATGGATTGATCAGCCGGTGTTCTGTCGATTTGTGCTACCCTGTCAGATTTTGCTACCTCCCATTAAAGGGGTCATATGATGCTTTTTTAAAGATCATTATTTTGTGTATTTGGTGTAACAGAATATGTTGACATGCTTTAATGTTAAAAAAACACATTATTTTTCAAATACTGTACATTATTGTAGGTCCTCTATGCCCCGCCTCTCTCAAACACGTCGTGTTTTACAAAGTCCCTCCTTCCGACAAGCGCAGTATGCTCTGATTGGCCAGCTGACCCAGTGCATTGTGATTGGCCGAACACCGCAAGCACTCGTCGGAAATGTAACGCCCCTTAACATAATCGCGAGCTTCATCTTTCAAAATAGACAGAGCCCGAAAGGGGAACAGAGTCGCGTGACAGACACAGTAATGATGCAGTACACAAGCCACGGTTAAGACAGCTGACTCCACTGTGATGTGACCCTCTCTCTCTCTCTCTCTCTCTCTCTCACACACACACACACACACACACACACACAACGCGTTACTCTGCACTGCGCAAAACTCCGCATTTGAACAGTAAATAGCAAATACTTAAACTAATAACAAAACAGTAACTGATTCAGAAGCGCCAG
>NW_015625591.1:655197-672095 GCF_001515625.1 Sinocyclocheilus rhinocerous | reverse complement strand
AAAACAGAGGGTTGTACAATTCGACAACGAAAAATGCTACTTGTAAAATTATGGTTTATTAACGTCTACACCTACCACAACCCTAAACCTACCCTTACAGTAATGCAAATACAGTAATTAATATGTGTTATATTCGCGGTTGTAGCTAATGTTAGAAGGCATACAGCTACAGGAAACCAACAATAAATAATTTTTTCTACCTATTAGATTGTGTTTTATTGAAGTCTACATCTACCCCAACCCTAAACCTACCCTTACAGTAATGCAGATACATTAAATGTTGTTCAGCATGAGAAAAAGGACACAATATTGATGTGCGCATGCGCAGTAAACCCTGGTAGGACAATCTGACGGGTAGGATAAAATGTCAAGACACCGTTCAGAGTGAGCAATGAAGAGAGAAGTGAGGTCGTTTCAGCTCACAATATCTTCCTTTACGTCACCCTGCAACCTTTATAGGAGATGCTCAAGCCCGAAAACATTTGCCTATGAATGCTGTTATTTTAATTTTTGAACCATTGTTGATGCGTTTTTGACGTGTCTTTGAAGGCCATGTCCGTGATTGGAGACAGAAGATCCAGAGAACAAAAGGCGAAACAGGAAAGGTGAAATTTTTTTACGTCTGATTACTGTCATTTGTTATATGACTGTGGTTAATAAATGATCATGACAATACTCATTTTTATCAATTCCACAGAGAAAAAGAACTAGCCAAAGTAACAATAAAGGAAGATGTGGAACTCATTGTAAGTATGCAAAAGTGTATTTCCATGCGAGATTCGTGAATTTGACGTGGAACACAAACATGCCAACATCTTCCTGACAGATGGGAGAGATGGAGATTTCGCGAGCAGTGGCGGAGCGCAGTCTCAGAGAACACATGGGCAATGTGGTGGAGGCGTTGATTGCACTGACCAACTGAGTGGATTTGACTGCTTTGAGATGTATGGACACATTGGACTGCCTTCTTCCTGCTTTTGATATCCCTTTTCTTTTCTCACTGTACTTATTCTGTAATAAAGGAACCTTTTTTTAAACAGTCTTTACCAGTACCACTTCCCTCTTTGCATTTATTAGAAGCTCCAACCCTCTTTTTAGTAATGCATTTCAGAATGAACCAATGCGATCAGTGTCATAGTAATTTATTGCTGTAAAACAAAAAGTAGATTATCCCATTAGAAACAGTGGACCTAAAGCCTCAGAATTCTGTACACCCAATGAAATGTGTAGATGTATACAATCCAAATGCAATAATGATTTGATATTTGTTGTGAGGTTTGTCCAACACAACACAAAAGTGACAAGAGCAAAGAAGGTTAAAAGTGTCCTTGTTTGAGCTGAATGCTCTTCTTGCATAAATAACAGGATTAAGTCTTCCTCTTGTGCACTGTTGGCCGATCGAACACGTCTCTCACGCCCCCTGCCTTCTGCTTGAAGAACTTGCTGTTCTGAGCGCTCTCCTGAGCCCAGGCAGAATCAAATGAAGTGGTGTCCTGATCCACCAGATGTGTGTATTTTGTACGTCCGGAACGTCCAAAGTTTTTGACCTACAAAGAACATTGAATAATTAGTCATTTTAGTGTTACACATGGATGCTAGACTACTGCTAGACTTTCTAAAACAGTGGTTCTCAACTCTAACCCTCGAGGTTCACTTTCCTGCAGAGTTCAGCTCCAACCCTAATCGAACACCCCTGAACAAGCTCATCAAGGTCTTCAGGGTTATTAGGGAATGATACAGGCAGGTGAGTTTGAGCAAGCTTGGAGCTACTCTCTACAGGAAAGAGTTTACAAGCCCTGTTCTAGAAGGTAGTTACTACATATAACTGCACTTTCAAACTTAACAGATACAGAGTCCCACACATGACATAGGGAAAAATATGTGTGTATATATATATATATATATATATACACACACACACACACACATATATGTGTGTATAAAATTGCTAACTTTGAAAAACAAACTGATTTGAAGAATTTAACTATACAACTCGGCTAGTAAATGGCATCAACGCCGAGACCAATATGATGAATTCAAATCGATGGCACTGACCTGCATGACTTTGGGTAAGATTGTTTTGTTGAAATGGTCCTCGAGAGTTGGAGCACTGAAGTCTCTCCTGAAGACATCTTGCTCTTCATCCTGCAGAAAAGATGAAATGTATATTATACAACGAGAACAGATTACTATCAGGTAATGAATATCTGCTCATTACTCACCATGAAGAAAGCTCCTCTGTGATAGTACTTCTGCAGAAACTTGTATTTGCCCTTTGTTGCTTTGTTGGTGACGAGTTTTCCATTTGTCCGCAGTTCCGCTCTACGCTCTTCCTCGGTAAGAGTGCGAAACCTCTCGATTTCTGCTTTCTCTTTCTCTATTCTGTTATTTACCAAAAATGCCATGTGGGGTTATGACTTGTGTTACTAATGTGAAACAAAACAGTTTTTGCAAAAATGATGAGTACTCACGCTTCTCGGTCTTCTCTGTCCCTCTTAATACGCTTCAGTTCTCTCACTTTCCAGGCCTCGTACTCCTCCTCCTCATTTTCTCCATCGGTGTCCAGAGCATCAAGAGCAGCCAGAGTACGTTTGTTCTCCTCATACTCTTTCTTGGCCTCCTCCTCTACGATCTTCAGCGTGTAGCGGCGCCTCTCTTCAGCTTGTTTTTTGGCCTCGATTTCCAGCTCTTTCTGATGCTGCTCCTCTGCTTCTCGTTCTGCAACGGTCACTCTGTCCTTCCTGAGAAGTCATATTGATAAGAAATTAAATAAATTGCAGTGTTTATCACTGTTATTTACTTTAGTGCAGTCCTTAATAATATATTGAATTAGATTTTATTTTTACATTTTCCGTTCTCATTTTAATATTTAGTACCATGCAGTTGCTGGTAGACATTAGTCCCTTTCACACATACAGTCTTTACTGGTAAATTACCGTTAAAAGATCATGTGTGAACAGGACCTTTTCAAAAATAACTGGTAATTCATTCTGGCAATTTGTGTTGGTATGAGAAGTTGTAACATTACCTGTAAATTACCAGTAATGTGCTCTGTGTGAACGCAGAACGAGATTAGCGTTATCAGCACGTACGAGTTCACAATCACAACACGCTGATGTAAGACGTCTACTCTGGGCCAATCATAACATTCTGACACAGATGGCGCATTTACTCCGCGCTGTGTAGTTCGGTTTGAAGTCGTCTAATACGATGTCTCTGGGCCAAAAGCAGCTACATGAATGTGAATGTTTGACACAAAAATGAAAACATCAACAAAAACACTGACCGCATATATATACCCTCCATGTTTACAAATGATGTCACAGAGTTTACCGGTATTCTGAAACTGATGCGTGAATGATGCTTTACCGGTAAAAAGACGGAACGTCATTGGCCGGTGTGAACAGCGCATTTTTGTATTTACTGGTAAAGTAATTCCAGTCATTTTACAGCCATTTATTGGTATTACTGTGTGAAGGGGACTAATGACTTCCATAGTATGAAGTCAACAGCTACCAGCAACTGCTTGGTCACCATCATCATTCTTTAAAACATCATCTTTTGTGTTTAGCAGAAGAAAACAATTCAGACAGATTTGGAACAACTTTACAGTGAGTAAATGACAAAAATTTATTTTTGGGTGAACTGTCCCTTTAAGGTTCATTTATGTTTAAGAAACTCACTTGCGGATAAACACCGGTTTTAACCGAGGCTCAGTTTCATCCTCGCTGTCTGTGTATTCCTCGTACTCTGACTCGGATTCAGGTTCATCACCAGACTTCCCCCCCTCCTCCTCCACCTCCACCTCCAAGATCTCCATTTCCTCGTTCTTCCTCTCTTGTGCACGTTGACGCATCATTGCTCTCCTCCTCTCGATTTCCTATACAGAACAGAAGACATAAAACCACTTATTTGTAAACTCATTTAGTACTCATTTAGCTTTTCTTACAAATTCTATTCAAGTGACCCACTTCATCATCGACTTCCTCCTCTTCTTCATCTTCGCTGCTCTCCTCTCGCTCAGGGTGCCACGTTCCTTCATCCGAGTCCTCACTGCTTTGAGCAATCAGCTCTGGCTCTGCTATCTGCCTGTGTCTCGCAAGCCTGCAGAAGACATAGTAGTGCGTTTCACATTAACACCAACAGACCCCTTTCACAAGAAAAATATATTTGTATAAATTGTATTGCACAGATGGATAAGCTGTACTTTTCTTCAACATCTTCGGTCACTCGATTCATGAGACGTCGAAGACGAGGATCAGATTTTTCCTCCTCTTCAATTTCCATCTCTGGCTCAGCCTCTTTACCCTTCTTAACAAACTGGAAATCCTCCTCTTCTTCATCTGAGGACTCCATCGGGGCATAGTCTGGACGCTTACCCGACACATATCGCTTCACCTTCACCTTCTCCATAGAAATTTCACCTGAAGTTAGATAAAAACAAAAAAACATTGATAGAGTCATAAGCCGTGTTACTATGGAAACCAGATTTTGTTTTCTACATTTTCTAAAATTCTGAATTTTTATGCTCTCCTCTAGCTGAAATTAATATAGGCTTTCCCCCAGAACTGATAGAAGCTTTCAGCACGTTTTGTCATTTTGCCATTTAATAACTAAACCACTGTGCTGGTCTATTCCAAAGGTACCAAGTCTTGTGCAGTAACTACGTAACAGTAACTGTACGAAAAGTAAACTACGGTCACCGAGATGCATCTTGGTAAAATAGCAGTATCTTTACATTTGTATTATTTATATTGATCCATTTAGGAATATTAATACACAACAACACTTGTCACATTTAACAAAACTTTAATTGCATTTCATATCTGTGCATGTATTCAAATTCAGTAATGTGTAAAGTTATTAAAATATGGCAAAGTTCTGATAACTTGCTTTTGCTTCATGTTTTCTCAGACATAATTCAATTTAAAAGACTGCCAGTAACTGAGTAACCGTGTAGAAAAAAACCCGATAAAAAACAAGCTAACATTAGAAACTAAATATACGAGACAAGATCCGCATACAAACACAGTTCAACTACAGGGGATTTATTTTGTTTAAGACCAAGACTTTCATGTTTTCGTTATCGCATAATATTAGACACTCGCACGAATCATGTCAACACATGCCAATAGTCAAAGCTAACTGTTTCTCAAACAAATACCTTTTTCATTGCGGATCGGCACAGCTCCTGCCGTCGACTGAATCGGCGGCTGCTTGGCATTTAATGCGTTTGATCCTGACATTTTGGACACTTCACGCGGGACCCTTTACACTAGAAAAAAACACAATCGCTGAAAGTCCCCGTAAAAATCCTGTTTACAGTCCTTTATCCACTAACATGGACGTCCCGGAAATTGTACGCCAGTAGGAAACCGCACGAAAAATCGTCCCCGGCAAACACTAACCTATTAAGTAGTTCCTACCTTTAATTGCACTTCTTTTATTCAACACATTATTTTTGTCCTGTCCTTCCCTTTGGTGATAAGCTGAATGATAGTAATCAGGTAAAAGCACGGTATTTCTAAAATTATTACTATTATTGTGGAAATCAGCTTCCATTTTTTTTTTTTCTAAAAATATGAATTAATATTTATGCCCCCCTCTCACTCAAATTAATGTGATTCTCTCATGACTGATTTGTCATTTAATAACCACTATAGTGGTTTATTGCATGTGTATTTTATTCACATCTCATTTTTATTATCTGTGTGTTGTTGTTGTCTCCGTGTACTGGAAGCTTGTGACACTATAACAAATTCCTTGTATGTGCAAACATACTTGGCAATAAAGCTCTTTCTGATATCACAGTCTTTTTTTACATCTTGGTTATAAAGCAGCATCTTTTATATTTTTATTATTCATATTGATTCATTTAGGAATATTAATACACAACAACATTTGTCACATTTAACAAAACTTTAATTGCATTTTATATCTGTGCATGCATTATACACTTCTTCATATTATTAAATGTATTCGTCATTCACCCACCCTGATGTTGTTCTGTATGACTTTATTAAGTGGAACACCAAAGAAAATGTTGAGGAAATCTTCTCTTGTGTTCCACAGAAGAAAGAAAGTCAAAACACGTTTGGAACGGCTTCAGGGAGGCCTGAACTGGCCCTTCAGTGTAAAGAACATTCCATGATGATCAGTTACACACACACAAAAAAAGCACCATCATTTAATTTCAACCAATGGCTTGTGACATAATCATAACTCCAATCCTCTCTGCAAAAAGAGCTGCTGCACTTTCTCCTCAAGTGCTGCATTGGTGCCACGGAGGCCTTTTACCACCTGAGATGCCCACACAAAGTATCCTTGAACCCTTTCAGCCGTCCAACCTGTCAACACAGATGCAAGACACAAGCAGTATCATTACAGATATGCATTCATCCTCACACAAATCTCCTGAGCGGCAGTTTCAATATCTCACCAGTGGGAGTGCAACGATTGAGGTCCCGCAAATTATACAACTTGTCAGCTAGTTTAACTAGTTTGGCCTGATGGCTGCGGTGTGGTGCGTGCTCCACTTGCAGCCGCTTTCTCTCCTCTTTTGGTAACGACTTGTCATCTGTAACCTCCTGGACGATTCTCGCCACAGTTGGTCCAAACAAAGACTCCAGCTCCTCGATGGTTGTGTCAGTGTCCTCGACTGTGTCATGAAGCAATGCAGCCTGTACACAAGAGCACACAGATCAACAACATAAATGCATTTGTGAAATTCCATTAGCCTCTGTTTATTTCTCCACGAATGTTTATTTCCATTAGCCTCTTGTTATTTCTTCACGAATGAAGCATTTGTAGATAATGTACAAACTCGTGTGTTCTTTAAAAGTAACGCACAAACATATTTCGGACTTACTTGTAAAACTTCAATATCTGTAATTCCACCCTCGTGACTTAGAATCCTCGCCACCCCTGGAAAGACAAGAAAAGCAGCTTTATTTTCTGGAGTCTGTCGGATTATAAATGATTGAAGCGTCTGCAGTGAAGTGCTGTAGTACAGTACCTATGGGGTGATTGATGTATGGTGTTGCATCAGGATCTTTACGGCGCTGATTGCGATGTTTCTCTGCAGCGAAGTTGATCGTTTCCAGCAGCACTGCAGTCGACGATGAGCTCATAGTTACTTTAAAGTAACGTTAGAATAAGATATTAAATGCACAGTCTGATATTTTTTTTATAAATAGTTCGGACTGAATACATAACCCAGAACATACAACTCACTTGTATATTAAAAACGAGGGTAATGTTACGATGTTTGTGTATAGAACACTGTTGTTTTTGTGTCCGCAAGTCTAAGATGTCCGTAGTGAAACAAGCGTAGCGCTGTTCGAGTCGTGAAAGAATTGTTCTTTTTATTTGGATCTTTTCAATGAATCGGTTCAAGGGTTGAAATGAAACGAATAACTGAAAACAGCACACAATGTTAATATTTACTACAGGTTTATCAACAAACATATGAAACTATGATAATAATAACTATACGTCTATTAAAGCGTGCAAAAACCATTTTAGCCAAGTTATGAATTATGCTTATTGTTGCAAATGACTTGTTTTTCATGATGAATCATGGCTGCAGCAGACAGACACACTTGGACTGAACCGGATCGTGTGAAATTACAATAAACACCTGCATTAATCGAAAAACGTGGTAAATAGCGATGTGTGCCTACATGTATGGTTTTACTGTAACGTTTCAGAACCTCCAAAGACCACGGAACGACGCAAAAGAATCACTGGTTTTGCTGTTCAAAAGAACCGATTGGCGGAAATGAATCGGACTGTCAGATAGCGAAACCACTTCCGGAAAAAGGTGGACGAGGTATACGATACGAATTCTCTGCTTTTTGTATACATGCTGATTAAATTAATTCGGATGACTACATTTATGTTGTTATTGTGGCTGACTGGCAATGTGGAATTGGACGTTCCGATATGTTGATAAACTGTAAATAAAATACTTTTGAGAGTTTGAGCTGCTAAAGGAAAACCAGTAATCTGCAGTAATCGAGTGATACTTGTCATTCTGCGCATGCAGCTTCCACAGATCGGAGTGACAGTAATGTTATAGAGAAATGTTTTACAGGCTTATCCAGCTGTGGAAAGTGTGGTAGGATCTCTCCGTATGGCACACACAGAGTGGAGAGATGCTCCTGAGCTGCCTGATTTCTCCCTGCTCAAAAGACTGGCCAGAGACCAGCTCATCTTCCTGCTGGAACAGGTGACACGACCACCCACTGTGTCTTTAAATTCTTCTTTCTTCAAAAAAGTACTTTCCATTTTGAATTTGTATTTTAAGTGTCAACATGTATGTTTTGCAGTTGCCAGGGAAGAAGGATTTATTTATTGATTCAGATTTGATGAGCCCTCTCGATCGAATAGCAAATGTCACAATCCTAAAGGTATGATATCATGTATACAATTTTAGGAGAAAGTATTGGCACACTGTCTTTCTAAATGCCTAGCGATTTCTATCTTCTTCTTGAAATATTATAAGTATGGAAATGTGTATTCACACCTTAATTAATCTAACAAGTCTACACCTGATTTCTCCTTTAGCAACATGAAGTCGACAAACTGTACAAAGTTGAGCTGAAGCCAATTGTCAGCAGTTCAGACCAGTAAGTAAAATTATGTTTTTAACAAGCAAAAACAAGTTTCGTTTATATACTTCCTCTCTGAAATAAATATATTTTCTCTTTTTTTTTTTTCGCAGGCTGTGCTTCCTGATACGTCCTCGAATACAAACTGTGAAGTGGATTTCAGGTTGCCGTGGTTTGCTGTTGTGATATAATCTATGTGGAAAAAGCAGGAGGAAGTATAGATTAATAGTTTGTCTTAATGTTTACAGATTTAGTTAATGCAGACAAAGTGGCTGGAAGATTCAGAAGATATAAGATCATATTTACCCCACAAAAGGTAACTGGTGGTCTGGAAATTATGTCAAAATATGCAGAAGTTTTATTTTGTTGTCTGATTGTAATGTTATGACATTCTTTACAGTTTTATGCATGTGAGACGGTTTTGGAAGAGCAGGGAGTCTATGGAGGTAGATTAAGTGTGTTAATGTGTCTATCTTTGGCACTGTGTCTCCTATTACAGACATTAACTATGATGCTTTTTCTTAGATGTTACAACCGATGAGTGGAATTTCTACATTCTTCCTCTGGATGACGACATCCTGAGTTTAGAGCTGCCTGAATTCTTCAGAGATAACTTTCTGGTAATGCTGATTTGGATGCTACAGATCTTTAGATCTGAAAAACAGTTTTAAATTTGGTATGTTTGATTAGTTTGTGAGATTTTTACCAATTTTGGGATTTTTAGTATGTATTGTTATCTAGAAGGAATATTATTGAGATATACTCTTCAGTGTCACGTGATTCTTCAGAAATCATTGTAATATGGTGCATTTCTTTTTATTTTTAGTGTTGCTGCTTAATATTTTTTGTGAAAACTTTCATAGAAAGAACAACATTTATTTGAAAAAGACCTAAAGGTCATAAATCTCTTTACTGTATTTAGATGAATTCAATGCATCCTTGCTAAATAAAAGTATTGATTTCTTTAACTGACCTGGAACCTTTGACTATTAGTGTAATTTATGAGTAATGATTGATATATAAGTTATTGTTATTTGATTCATCAGGAGGGAGACCAGCGCTGGGTGACCACTGCAGGAAGTGCTCTACATCTTTTACAGTCTGTCTATGGCTCCTTCTCAAAGGTGTATGGTATTGGTAGATGTGCCAAGGTGAGGATTTGTGACAAAACCCTTAACCTCACAGATGAACAGATTTTGGTGGATGAGAACATGGGTCGCGGGCCCGGGTTACTTTTGAGCTCTGGTACAAATATGACATGGGCTAGAAAAATACATATGAGCCTTATATTAGCCTATGTATGCATGTTTAATCATTAAAAGATTGCGATCTTGATTCAAACACACGCGATCTTATTCCTAAATGACGGTGATTCTGCTATATCTATAAAACCTTTGAAATCACAATCACATCGGAATATTTTAACCTGCTTTTGCGCAGCCGCTGATCCAGAGAGAGCAGCGCTCATCATGTAAAGCTTTGTTTGAAACAGCTTCATAAACAGTCTACTTACACAGTAGGCTACATTTCTGTGTTGCAAACATTAAATAATAACGAAAGTATTGATAAAAGTTTAAAGTCCGGATGTAGACTCTGATGTTGCGGGAGCCGCGATCAAAATGGGTTTTTGAAAGTAATGATGTGTATGTTACATTATTCCAGTAGGTGGCGAACAGTGAGTGTTAAATGCATTTGATGTGTGAGCCATTCATTCAAGAGATTCAAAACGAAACAAGTCTTCATTTATTTAAAATGATTTTTTTTTACATAATTAGGCTAAATCGTTTAAATTAATAAATATTTTTAAATAGACTCATTTACTATAACATTAATAAAACATTTAGTCAGAAACTCAAGTAAATTACATATTTCGTTTGGTTGTCTGTTTTGTTTTCAGAATCGTGGGAGAATCATAGCTTAAAAATACATAGGCTAATATATGTGGCAACTAACTAATACCATTAGTAGGTAATATATTTATTATTTTATAGGTAATATTACTACTGTTTCTAATATTAAACTTAGTTCTGCAACCCAAACCCCCCATGGGCCCCCCCTCCTTTTGGTTCGTTCCGCTGATCCATGGATGAGAATCAAGGCAGTCTTTCATGTATGTCTGTGTATGTAGATGGTGTATGAATCCTGGAGGGAGCTAATGGAGGAGGGGGAACAGAGAACAAGGCAACCTGAATTTGCGAAAGTCTTTCTTGTTGACAGAGGTCAGTTATTTAAAATGAAAATACATTTACATTTAGTTGTACTATTATAGTTTTTGGAATATTGCCCTTTTCTGTTGTAATAACAACTTGCATAATTTATATTTTAATATTTTAGATGTGGACTTTGTTACTCCTCTCTGCTCTCAAGTTGTTTATGAGGGATTGGTAGATGATCTTTTCAGAATAAAATGTGGTAAGCAATTTTATATTACAGGGTCTTTGTGTCGTAGTTGTTTAAAACATGTTTATGTCTGTCTGTATAACAGGTTAATTATAACATTCTCAAGTTCATCTTTTTTATGTCATTTTGATTTTGTTTCTAGGCAGTGTGGAATTTGGACCTGATGTCACTTCCTCTGACAAGAGCATCAAAGTGATGCTTAACTCTCAAGATAAAGTAGGAGTTAGATTATTAAATTGACAGTGGTTAGTAACTGCTATTTAAAAAAAAAAATGACCCTGCTTGTTTAATTCATCAGGTGTTCAGTGAAATAAGGAACGAGCATTTCTCCAATGTGTTTGGCTTTTTAAGTCAGAAGGCCAAAAATCTTCAAACAGCATATGATGTAAGTGCTTGCTACAGATGTGTTTCATAGCATGTTAGTATACATTTTAGCATATTCTCAGTGTGACAATAATCAAAAAATGTGTGAATTGGTAACAGAAGCGGCGTGGGATGGACATCCAGCAGATGAAGGCATTTGTTTCAGATGAACTGAAAGGACTGAAACAGGAACATCGTCTTCTCAGTCTTCGTAAGTAGTGTATACACTACTGCTTAAAAGTTTGAGGTCAGCAAGGGTGCATTAAATTGACCGGAAGTGACAGTGATAACACATATAGTTTCTGTTAAAAAGAAAAAAAGCTGTTCTTTTGTACTCTCAATTATTTACAAATCCTGACAATCATGATTTCCACAAAAAATTTTGATAATAGCAAGAAATGTTTCTTGAGCACCAAATCAGCATATTAGGGACTTCTTTCAGAAACATGAATAAAATCTCTCCGCACCCACATTTTCGAACGGTAGTGTATGTTAAATGTTTCCTTTGGCATCATAAATAGAGCAAATCCTGTTAGTTAGTACAGCTGCTTGCAAATAATGAAGACAGTTTCTTAGTAATAAATAAAAGAGAACATGCTTTGTTCTTCCACTAGACATTGGTGCAAGTGAATCCATGATGAAGAAGAAAACCAAGCAAGATTTCCAGGAATTGTTGAAGACTGAACACTGTAAGATGTCTTGATAAGTTTAAAATCACACAAATCTGAAATCTACAACATGACACTGTAATCTCACTCATTTCTGTATCTCCTCCTTTTTTACAAATACTAGCGTTACTTGAAGGCTTTGAGATCCGTGAATGTATCACCTACATTGAAGAACATATCAACAGACAGGTATGAGAAAACAAAGAATGTTGTTGTTATGAGACACTGGTATAATAATGCTACAGTAATAATCATGCTTGAGGAAACTCTGTCCATCAGGTGTCAATGATTGACAGTCTTAGACTCCTTTGCCTGTTGTCCATCACAGAAAATGGTGAGTCTTGTATACAAATTCCATGGCTAAGGTTGTTTATTTCAACAATTTCTGTTAAATATTGCATTTAATTATCCAACAGGTCTTTTGTCCAAAGACTATAGATCTCTTAAAGCGCAGTACCTTCAGGTATGTTATGATTTGAAAGTTGACATTTATAAACAACTCATTTGCGTAATGCTTCATAAAGCCATGGTATTACTTTGTCTTTAAAATTAGTGTTTAAGTGGATTGTCTTAAATGACTGACGATGTTTTTGAGATTATGTTCTCTGTGATACCGTAAGTTGTCTCTTGTTTAGAGTTATGGTATAAAGCACCTGCTGACGTTTGCAAACCTGAGACAGCTGGGTCTGTTGGAAGAACAGCAAGCTGGAGAAACACTGACAGTCATGGAGAGTAAAGTGGGGAAACTTGTCAATGACAAGACTGTAGGTGAGAATGTGGAACCTCTCATTCGCTCACTCTCTTCGTCTCTCACTCTCTTCCTCTCACTCTCATATTTATTACATTGACTACAATGTACACATACATACATCCACTGGGTAGTTTCTTATGTTTTCTGTTCAGGGAAGCTGACGGATGCCTTTTCCTCATTGGCTAAGAAGAGCAATTTTCGAGCTCTGAGTAAAAGACTTGCTCTGGTTAGCAAACATACAATATTTAATTACTATAAAGAACAAAAAACAAACAAAAAAACAATAAATATTTACATCATGATCATCTTATCTACACCTACAGGTACCAAAGTCTGGTGAGGAATATGATCTTCGCGTTCCGCGAGACATGGCTTATGTTTTCAGTGGTGCTTATATTCCTCTGAGCTGCAAACTGATTGAACAGGTTAGCTTTAAAAGAAGGCTTTGAATGCTTTGCCTTTTTTTCCTCGTTTTTGCTATACAACATTTTACAGTGTTTGCTTCTGGCCCGTGCTGTCTGCAGGTGTTGGAGAGAGATGGTTGGACAGGTCTGGAGGAGGTTACACGCATGCTGAATGGACAGGAATTTGCTGTAACAGGTTTGAACAAAACATTTGTTTGTATAAAGCTTTATATAATGTTTGTAAGCTATGTAAAGTAATTATATGGTGGTGTAGTAGTTCAGAATATATTCATTATTGTTTGGAATTTGTCAATTTTCTTATGTTTAGAAACATTTGATTATTATCATTATTATTAATAATAATTTTATTGATGTTTTATTTTTTTGCTATCAAGCATACACTACCCCCTCTTTTGTCCTGTTTTTGTTTCAGGTGGCAGTAGTAGTTCAGAAGCCAGGAACAAAACTGATGCTCAAAGGATTGTTCTAGTGATGTTTCTTGGTGGCTGCACCTTCTCTGAGATCTCTGCACTCCGGTTCCTTGGCAAGGAAAGAGGTGAAATATTCTAGAATGTATTTTGTGTTTTTATAGATACGTATTACGTACAACAAATGGAATATATGGTTAATATAAAATTGTCCATTTGAAAGGTTGCAGATTCATAGTTGTCACTACAGCCATCACTAACAGTGCACGGCTTCTGGAAGCATTACTGGATAACCATGCTTGAGTCCGAGACAACATTCCACAAGAAGACACTCTATGATCAATTCCAGGAGAGGGCAAAAAGGACAGAATATGCCCAAATTGTCCCAGACATCTATATCATCCCTAAACAAATGTACTGTTACAGGGGATGACAAAAAGGTGTGATTATTCTTAAAGGGTTAGTTCACCCAAAAAGGACAATTCTGCCATCATTTACCCACCCTCGTGTGTTTCAAATCTGCATGACTTTCTTTCTTTTGCAGAACATAGAAGAAGATATTTGAAGAATGTTTGTAACCAAACAGCTTTGGTGACCATGGACCTTGTATAGAAAAAAACACTGAAATGTTTCTCAAATGATTTTCTTTTATGTTTCACAGAAGAAAGAAAGTCATGCATGTCTGGAACGGCATGAGGGTGAGTAAATTATGACAGGATTGTGGTTTTCGGGTGAACTGTCCCTTTGTCTGTCTGCGCAGGGGTCCTCTGAATTTATGCGTGGATAATTGGCAGACATGGGATATAAAAAACTGCACTTTATAAAAATGTTTTATACTCTCTGTTCAGAACTTGCCATGCATGCAGTAACTGATTCAAAACTGATCAATAAAACAGTTACTGGTGTCAGGTGTGTCTTTTAGCTCCATCCAACTATTATTGAGTACACAGTGAAATGGCCAGTGAACCCATTTAGCTATGTGTATATTTTCAAGTCTAAGTTAATTCGTTTATTTTTGAAATGACCAACAATATGACATACAATAAGCACATTACACAAATATGGTACATGTGATACACTGTTATGAGACGTATTAGATATGTTTAATATGATCTATTATCTAACATAAATTTAACCTAGCATGAAAAGCAGCTTGTTTTAAACAAACCAAATATGGGTATGGAAATGAAATATAAATAGTGCAATAAACAGAGATATTTCAAGATATTTGTTATACGACGTCGGAAATATAGGGTAAAATGGACCATCACTATTGTCGAACAATTACTTATTTTTGTTACTATAAAATATTCATGGAAAAATCAGAAGTGGTCGTTTAAAAACGTTTCTGAGGTCACGGTGGAAGAATCCGTCTGTTTGTCTGACACTTCCTCACGCATGCGCAGGAAAGCTCGAATCAGCCAATCAGACGAGCGGCGCTCTTTCGACGCATATTTTGAATCCGACAGAAACGGTTACGCGCACGGTCGGAGTGCGAGGACTGTGCAGTCACATATTCCTTTATAAAACAAATAAACAAGCGAAAAGCCTTGTCTTGGGGTGAAGATGAGGAAGAGGTGAGTACGTTTGCTGATATGTTTCAGTTTGGGGGTGTTTATTTACGAATGCGGAGACAGATTTAAACGCGTGTCATTTGATCAAAATGTAGTTTGAGCTGCAGCTTGTTTTGAAGATGACATTTGGCATTGTTATTTATGTTAATCCACACGCGCGATCATTTATTTACTTGTCATTTAACTGTCTGAGATCCATGCAGCGCGTAAAGTTACTAACGTTACTGTTGAGATAGCAGGTGTTTTCAGCTCATTTCAACTCCAGCTCGTATGGGTGGGTAACGTTAAAGGTATTTATAGCTTGTTTTGAAGATGACATTTGGCATTGTTATTTATGTTAATCCACACGCGCGATCATTTATTTACTTGTCATTTAACTGTCTGAGATCCATGCAGCGCGTAAAGTTACTAACGTTACTGTTGAGATAGCAGGTGTTTTCAGCTCATTTCAACTCCAGCTCGTATGGGTGGGTAACGTTAACGGTAGTTATATAATTAATGTCATGGCAAACATGACTCAGTAAAGCAGTAAGTTAACGTGCATTCACTGAATGAATAAATGCCAATATATGAAAACTTTTCAATGCATTTCTAAACAATCGAATGTACATAACTTTTTATTTAAAAAACTTAAGTAGATAATAATGTAGTAACTTCTGTTAATGTTATTAATGATCCTAATCACTGGTGGATATCTGTAAGTACATAAATGTCAAGGAATAGATGTTTATCAACAATGTATTTTCTGTTCTTTCTCTCAATGATTTTAGTGAGGTGATTGCTGCAGAATCAGTGGCATGTCTGAATAAAGCTCTCTGCCATCTGAAGGACATCTGGGAGGAAATTGGCATCCCTGAGGACCAGCGATTAGAAAGAACAAATGTGGTTAAGAATCATGTCAAAGTGAGTAACTTACTTGAGCAGCATCTGGTGAATCCTCAGGGCCGCATTAAAGGGGTCATATGATGTTGCTAAAAAGAACATTATTTCGCATCATATGACCCCTTTAAGACCTCACTGGGCCCGGGGCTATGACTTACTGCAGGGCCCCCCATCACAATAATGATATATATAGCTTAAAATAGGATTTTTATCCAATCAAAATTTTTGATGCATTGCAATTTCATAATTCTTGTTACCAATTCCAATATCACAAAAATAAAAATAAAAATACTAGCCTTTGTAAAAACAAACTTACTGAAGACAAGTAAAGTCATGAATTACAATAGAACAAAGAAATTGACCTACAAACACTTAAAGCACTGAATAAATAATATTATATTGTATAAAATAAATAGACGACAAATAGACTGAATAGTGTTCACTGTATAAATTCAATATACATTATTTTACAAAAGCGATTCGGTCACGGACAGTGAGTGATTTTCTTTCTAATGTTTAATTTTCATTATTGACACAAATGGCAACAGCAGCTATATTAGGCTGCTTTGGAGGAATAGTTCACCCAAAAATTAAAGTTATGTTGTTGTTGTTCTCAACCTGTATGAGTTTCCTTCTGCTGTTGAATGCAAACATATATATTTGGAACAATACTGGTAACCAAACAGTTTCTTTGCCATCATGTCTTCCATAGTATGGAGAGAAAAAACACTATTGGAGTCAACCGGGACCACTTCCTGGTGGTTACGAATATTCTTCAAAATATCTTCTTTTATGTTGAGGAGAACAAAGAAATTC
>NW_015625591.1:624293-655187 GCF_001515625.1 Sinocyclocheilus rhinocerous | reverse complement strand
TATTAACGTTCATTTAAGACACAAATGACTGTGTTGACAAGGAGACAGGCATTTTGACACATTACTATGTGTATTCGAACGTTAAAGCACAAGGTGCGAAAAATAGTTTAGTCTGTTTATGCTGTATCAGAAACAGTCTTTAACGCGCGCATTTGCCAAAATGAATTCTGCCCCACTGCTTAATGTCCCTGAACAGTTAAATTCGTTTTTAAACCACAATGCTTAAAATGCGTTTTAATTAAAAGCTTACATCATAACGCGCAAAATGAACTTCTGTCGAATATAAATAAACGGAGAACAGAACAGACCGGGCGGTCATACAAACGTAACGCCAGGTTCGCACACTCACGCACGCAATTAAAGTTATGTTGTTGTTGTTCTAAACCTGAATGAGTTTCATTCTGCAGTTGAATGCAAACGTATATATTTGTAACAATAGCCTACTGGTAACCAAACAGTGTCTGTGCCCCCATGACTTCCATAGTACGGAGAGAGAGAAAAAAAACAGGAGTCGACAGGGACCAGAAACTTTCTGGTGGTTACGAATATTCTTCAAAATATCTTCTTTTATGTTGAGAACAAAGAAATTCATACAGGTTCAGAACAACTTGAAACTGAGTAAATGATGACAGTATTTAATTTTTTGGGTGAATATCCCTTTAAAATCTCATCATATAATGCCAGGATCGCATAATAGCCAACTAGTGCACATGCTTTATCTTTAACTATTAACGTTCATCTAAGACACAAATGACTGTGTTGACGAGGTCGGAGACAGGCATTTTGACACATAACTATGTGTGTTCGAACGTTTAAACACAAGGCGCGAAAAATAACTCTTAGTTTAGTCAGGCGCTGTACGAGCAAGTATCAGAAACCGTCTTAACGCGCGCATTTGCCTAAATGAATTATGCCCCACAGCTTAATGTCCCCGAACAGTTAAATTCGTTTTTAAACCACAATGCTTAAAATGCGTTTTAATTAAAAGCTTACATCATAACGCGCAAAATGAACTTCTGTTAAGCGAATATAAACGGAGAACAGAACAGACCGGGCGGGCATACAAACGTAACGCCAGGTTCGCACACTCACGCACGCGATTGCGGTGCGGCAGTGCGCTCCAGGAGCGGTGCGTCTGCAGCAGTCATTCTGCGATCGTTTCTGCACGGAATCTATTTCTGCTGTGCTGCACGCGCTGAATTAAAGTGGCAGCGCATTATTCGCGGTAAAAATTAACATGGATTGACACGGAAATTTAGTAATTACACCATAAATGCATAAATTCACACTGAATGCATTAATGACTGTAAAGCATGTCTGTGTGTGTCAAAACCGTGATTAAAATCGAAATCGCAAAATTGATCAAAGAAATCGCGATAGGTTTTTTTTGTCCATATCGCACAGCCCTATAATAAATGCATTTGATTGGTAAACCAAATTCAAATGTGACGTTTTAATCTCTAATGGTAATGCATGGAATTTACGGAAAAACTCCACTAAATAATAGCGCAAAAAATTGAGGGGCGTGTTGGGGCTCTGGCGATCGGCGCTACCGATGTCCGTCAATCTACTCCACAGCCAATCACGGGCCCCCTCCTTGCTCGGGCCCCGGGGCTTCAGCCCCGCCTAGCACAATGGTTAATGCGGCCCTGCATATCATATCATATCATATATCATATCATATCATATTAAATAATCCTGGCATCCAGTTTATTGAGTGAGGGGACTGTGACGATTTGTTAATCTAATGAATAATTGATTTGTTAAATCAAATAAAAATTAGTGTGTCAGATTGGTCGAGACGCTACAGGTTAATGCGGCCCTGTGAATCCTATGAAAGAGTGTTTTCAGTGATAACCTAACAAAACATGTACTTTAGAGTCTTCTGGACATGATGATTGTGGAGGAAGAGAGTCTGCGGAAACGTCTGATGACAAGTATTGAGAAATGTCAAAAAGAGTTGAGTAACTTGTGCTTGGAACTGCAGCTCCCCCCATTTCAGGTGAGTATTTACTCTGGATACATACTTTAGATAACACCATGGTAACCAGAAAAAAAAAGATTTTGAATAAAGTTTGGAACTGAGATTTTTTTTCTTTTGTTTTTGAAAGCAATCTCTTACGCTCACCAAGGCTGCATTTTTGTGATCAAAAATACTGTAAAAGCAGATATACAGTACACTATCAGCAAAGAGTTAAACTACTTCAGTCTGTGTGCATTGAATTTATTTAATACACGAGTTTCACAATTTGAGTTGAATTACTGAAATGAACTTTTCCACGACATTCTAATTTATTGAGATGCACCTGTATACTGATATACACTATATGTTGAAAGCAGTTGTTCAGCTTAATATTTGTGTGGAAACTGATCATTTTTTTCAGGATTCTTTGATATATAGAAAGTAAAAAACTTTTATTTTGGATTTATTATCACTTTTGATCTTTTTATCGCATCCTTGCTGAATAAATGTATTAATCTCTTTAAAAATCTAACTTTCCGCAAACTTTTGAACAGTACTATATCACGGTTTCCACAAAAATATTAAGCAGCACAACTGTTTTCAACATAAATGTTTCTTGAGCACCAAATCAGTGTATCAGAATGATTTCTGAAAGATCATGTTATACTGAAGACTGGAGTAATGGCTGCTGTAAATTCAGCTTTGTCATCACAGGAAAAAATTATTACATTTTAAAATAAAAAAAAAAGGTTATTTTAAATTATTTTATTTCACAATATAACTGTTTTTACTATTATATGATGACTATTATAATTACTATTATTATTAATCAAATAAATGCAGCCTTGGTGAGCATGAATGATTCCAAACTTTTGACCAGTAGAAAATGTCTTTATAGCTAATACACTAAAAGCCACATAACTCCAATTTTGATTGTATGAGGTCACAACAGAATGAATAAACATATTTTTTGTGGTTCTGGTTCATAATCATTTTAGGAGGACAGAAGTAGCACAATGCTACAACAGGAAAAAGACCTCCGGATGCATGTTGAAGTGATGTTAAAGGAGAAAAATCAGAGAATGCAAGCGCTCAAAGCCTTAACCGAGCAGGATCAGGATCTCTGTGACCTGCTCTGCTTGCAGCCGTTTTCTATCTCTGCTGGTTCTGTTCCTTCCCTGGAACAGCTGGAGAAATTCCATCAACACATCTCCTCTCTCACTGCTGAGAAAGTATGACATTAAGTCTTTGTTTTAAATACTACACTCTTATAAATGTCTCAGCAATTGAAATATTGTGTTCAGTTTGATATACAATGTTTTTTTTTATATATATATGTTTAAAGGAACGAAGACACAACGAATTTGTCACATTGAAGAAGCAAATAATATTTTGCATGGATGATCTGGATCAGTTGCCTGAGACTAGTTTTGAAAAGGATGTCGTTTGTGAAGATGAAGAGAGTTTTTGCTTGTCTAAAGAAAACATTGATTCACTCAAAGTCCTCCTTCACCAGGTACAACATAAGCTCAATCTGACATACTCTAAACATTGTAAACAATTATATAACTCCGTATTTAAACATTTCAGTTGGAGACCAGAAAGACAGAGAATGAACGTGTCTGTGGCTCTTATCGGGAGAAGATCCATGAACTATGGGAACGGTTGCAGATTCCACAGGATGAGCGTGATGCAGTTTGTGAACACATGACCCTGTCAAAGAAAAGAAATATGCAAGCTGTTAGTAACCTTTTGACCTTTTTCCTTACCTTAATTATATAACCTTGCATTAATTACAGGGTTCCCGCGGGGTCTTAAAAAGTCTTAAATTGTACAAGAAAGTCTTAATTAAGATTTCAGGAGTAGGTTTTAAATTCTGTTTTCTTAGAAAGAAAGACTTGTGTCTTTGCGAGACTTGTTCATTAGCTGCAGCGCAGCACTTCACATCTGATGTGTGACCCACTACCAAACAAAAGTGCAGTAAACGGTAAAAAAAATTGCGGTACAAATTAGTGTGTTTATTAGTACATTAATAAATATAAAATAATTTGAATACAAATACTAGTTTACAACATCCAGCAGCACAGTGAACTGTTTTGCACACCTAAATAGGCTAAATGGCGATTGCTGACATCACCTATACTGCCATAGGGGTCAGTAAGTTTTATTTTTTTTTAACTAAATTAATACTTTAATTCAGCAAGAATGGATTGAATTGAAGGTTTTTACATTCAAAGATTTCTAATCCAAATAAATGATGTTCTTTTGCACTTTCTATTCATCAAAGAATCCTGTCTAGTCTTTGCATCTGTTTGTTTGATGTTTGAATCAGGTCTCCTCTGTTGGAATAGAATTGGCTAGATGGCTCTGTCACAGAAAAATAGTGTCCTAGTTGAAACGTGGTCCTGAAACTGCAGCCTCCGGTATTGCAGGAACACAGTATTGGGGTTGTTTTTGTTCAGACCAATGTGAAAATTGACCCATGTTTTTAACCCTGCAAACACACAGCTGTAAATGCGAACTGGTGGATCAATAAGAAGATAATGCATTATAAAAATCTAAACAGTAAAATGTATTTTGTTATTTTATTAATATAATAATTTATTGATAATAATTGTTTAAATTAATATAATAATTAATACTTTTGACTCATCCATTTTATTTAAAATGGTTTAAAGGCTGAAATGTGAAGTGTATCATTTTATAAAACTTTGTTTTTGTTAACTTCTATCTGAACCGTAAATCATGCTTTTTATAGTAATTTTACACTTTAATATGTTACTATAGACATTGCCCTACCCCGCTCATAATGGTATTAATTTTATTTGTGCAGGTCTTAAAAAGTCTTAAATTTGAGTTTAAAAATCCTGCAGAAACTTTGAATTAAGGCTTCTAAATGGCTAACCATTGTATTGAACACACAATTAATTTTTTATGTCCTCTACTGTCAGTTACAAGCTGAGGTCAAACGTCTTGAAGAACTGAAGCTTAAAAATATTCAAAATGTTACTGAGGCCATTCGGAATGAGATTGCCGTGTTCTGGGATAAGTGCTTTTATAGCTCTGACCAACGGCAAGCTTTTGGGCCCTTTTATGATGGTGAGTAGTAATTTTCTATATTACATTGTTGACTTCAAAATCTGCCTGTCTTTTGTAATAAAATAAAGATTTAAAGGTTGCTTTTTTTCTAAGATGATTTAAGCGAGGAACTCCTAAGCTTACATGATGCAGAAATAGTGCGGCTTAAACAGTACTATGAGGATCATAAAGATCTTTTTGAAGGTGTTCACAAATGGGAGGAAAGCTGGAGACTTTTCTTAGAGCTTGAAGTAAGTTGAACTAACTGAAAATATTCATCATATGCTTTTGCATCACCTAACTCTGTACTAATCATGGTTTCTACAAAAATATTAAGCAGCACAACTGTTTTCAACATTGATAATAGAAATGTTTCTTGAGCACCAAATGAACATATTAGAATGATTTCTGAAGGATCGTGTGACACTGAAGACTGGAGTAATTTCTGCTGAAAATTCAGCTTTGTCATCACAGGATTAAGTTACATTTTAAAATATATCAAAATGGAAAACATTTATTTTTAAGTTGTAATGATATCTCACAATATTACTGTTTTTACTTTATTTTTGATCAAATAACTGCAACCTTGGTGAGCATAACAGACTTTATAAACCTTGCCAACCCAAAACGTTTGAATGGTAATATGATGTAAGCTTAGTAGTAATTGAGTCTCTCTCATTTAGCTTGAGAAGAAGCTGAAGGCTGAGATTGAACAGTGGGAACATGAACAGAACAGAGAGTTTCAGGTGAATGGTCAAAAGTTCACGCAGTTTGTTACTGATCAATGGGAGTCGTACCGGCTGGAGAAGGAGCGGGAAAAACAGGAGCGGGTATGTGTGTATTTCACTTTACTGGGCATTGGAATATACATGTATTCTAGAGCTGTGAATTAAGTGTGATTTTGATGCATTAACCCAAGAGTAGTTTGTATTCAGGAATTATGCATTATTAGAGAATGACCAGTTGAAAACCATGAGAAAGATTTAACATTGATAGATTTTAATAATACAAGAAATTTCTTGCAGCAACTAAAGAAGAGCAAACAGACAGAGGTGGACATGGTCTATGGTACTGTGATCCGGACACCAACTAAACGAAGATTTCTGGGAAGCACAACACCTTGTAAAGCTCGAAAGGCAAGTACAAAAGGATTTTATTTCCTGATGAAGACAGCAGATTTAAAGTCAACGTGGAACCCTCGCAGCCCATTTTACATGTAATGTGTCTAATTTGTGAGTGAAAACAAGTATATCAGTAGAAAACATGCAAGGCAGGACTTGATCTATTTAATGTTTTATCCATAGGGAATTGACTGGGTTGTGAAAAGTTCATGTTGATTTTATTCTCATTACACACCTTGTTGCACAATACATTTTAAATGAATGCATGGCTGTTGCAGTATTAACTCTGGCTTTTCCTCAGCTAAACGCTACCTCCAGTACTGGCACTTCTAACAGCACTATCCGATCTGTCTTTGGTGGTACTGTCTGCCATTCTCCTATATCGCGCCCTCCGATTTCAGCAATCAAGGTCAGTGCACGCCACGGCCATAACAAAACTATTGTACTCAAGCTTAACTAATTTGCTCAATCCTTTACTGATTAACTAAGTTAATGTTACATCTTCCCTTACGTGTCTTCTTTCAAAGCAGGGTAATGTGAGGACTCCAGGCCACAGCAAACCTCCTCATCAAGGTTTGCAAGAACGCAATAAGGAGAATATCTGTCATCTAACTGGTGGCGTGGCTGGGATGACAAAGGTGCCAGCTAGTCCACAGCGTAACTTCAGCATTAACTCTGTCGCAAGCACCTATTCAGAATTTCAGGTAAACTCTTCATCTTCTCCATCAGTAACTCACAGTCTGGACAAAGAGAGCAAGAGCTTGAACTGAATTGTGTTTTAAAGGATTAGCTCGCCCAAAAATTACAATTTGCTGAAAATGTAATCACCCCCAGGTCATCCAAGATGTAGATGGCTTTGTTTCTTTATCAGAACTGATTTGGTAAAAAAAAATTGAGAGTCCAAAGAGCTGATAAAAACACTATAATCCACAAGTAATCAACATAAATCCAGGCAATCAATTGACATCTAACATGAAAAAGATGTGTAATAAAATCCATCATTAAGATGTTTTTAACTTGAAACTTGCTAAAATACAAGTCCTTTATTATCTATAATATTGGTTTCTCCTGTTAAAAAGTCGTCTCATCTGAATCAGGAAAGAAATATGCACACTTTTCAAGAGACAACAGTTCTAAACAAGATGTATCTGTGGATTTTGATGTCAGAGGACAACAGGGGATGGACTTGAGGAAGCGTTATTATGGATTATTAACTTTTATTTTGGCCAGAAGTGACAGTTTAAAGTTAAAATGTGTAAATGGATTTGTTTTTTACAACCATGCAGCTTTTCACTTCACAAGACGTTAATTGATGGTCTGGAGTGGATTATTGTGATGTTTTTATCACTCTCATTCTGAGGGCATCCGTTCACTGCAGAGGATCCATTGGTGAGCAAGTGATTTTCCCATGAAGAAACAAACTCAGCTACATCTTGAATGGCCTGTTGGTGAATTAATTTTCAGCAAATTTTTATGAGTGAACTATTCCTTTTAATGATTTAAAAATTGGTGATACTGGCATAATGTTATGCTAATAAAATTTAAAAAAATTGTTTCTAAAGGAAGTTGTCAAGCCTGAATCCATATAATCAAGGTTTGTTAGAGATTTATTTCCAAATAGCCTAAAGTTTGCCTATTTAACGGTATGGTTAAGCACACTGCTTAAACACCCTAGCTAACACTGTTTTAACTGTTTATGTTTTACTGTATAATAAAACTAACACCTTATGTATTTTACTAAACACTTTTATAAAGTATGTAGGAATAATGCATAGTCAGATGGTAGTTATTGAAATAACCCCTTGGGGTCTTTAAGACAGGCAGGGTCCTGTATTTAGAAGAAATTATTGGCTGACTGTACATTGTTACATGAATACTTAACAAATAATTTCTAATATATTTACATTCTCACTTGAATTTTTATTTGAACTGTAGGCAGGTGGGACAAGTTCCATATGATTGATTTTTATAAAAAACAAATAAATTAAGTTTTCATTCACCTCTGAAGGCATTTGTGGTGCATGTACTATTTCTGATTAGTTGCACTTTTACATCCTCTTGACCTCTCTTTGTACTGGACTGCTTTTTACCCCATAATTCACACTTCTAACCAAGACTATCTCTATTTATTTATAATTCAGGTAATGTCTGATTGCCAACATCTGTCACTCTTTGTTCTGCTACAGTATATGATGGTTTTTAGATTGTATTATAGGCTGTAAATATATCCAGTATATATTATGTATAACCTCATTGTTCAATGTTCAGAAACATATTTACAAGTCAAAATGTCTCTTAATCTGTCATTTTCTTGTCACAGCGAGACCTCTCCAAGTCATCTAAATCAAAACATGTACCTGAAATCCTGAACTCAACCATCATTCAGCTTTAACTCTACTGCATGCAACACTTTGCTATTAGGACTGGAATCTTTAGATGATGGCTTATGGGCTCTTGTTCTTTATAGCTATAGCTATGCATTTTTATATGTAAATGAAGGTAATATATATTTAAATGTCTCTGAGGTATTCTACATGTATGTTCACTTTAACACTAGGACAAGCACTGCATTTTCAGTACTTGTAATGTAACAAATGCATGTACATTTTAATGTTACAACTGTTCAGTTGTCCCTAACAAATTAAGACTTTTTAAAAAATAAATAAATTCTAGTTATTTCTCAGTATTGGTAATTTTGTCAAAATCACAATGTATTTTATGGTATGCTTTTGAATGTTTTGCACAATGTAAAATACTTTATTTCATTCTTTAAAGTATTGTACAATTCACTACATAAAAGTTCACTTTTGAACATTCTGCGAGTCCTGTCATTATCTTAGTCGAACTATTTTTTCTGTCACTAATATCTAAGATTTTTGAATCTTGAATTCGGTTTTATTCCAAACAAGTTGCTATTTTATTTATGCAGTTGTTATATTCCTCAAGCATGTAAATTCACATCCAGTTGTTGCTCTTACTTAGCAATTTGTTAGCAAGTTACATTACAAACAGCATATTTAAATAACGGATAATAATAATGGAGCCACTGTAATAGAAGGTCTTACTATTGCTATGCCTTCTCTATTCTACATAACTTTCTTTTTAAGCACAAATTGATTGATTGAAAAATAAACTTTAATAGGAGTCTTAAAAACCTTTATTGATTTTAAACAATTATATTTACAGAAGGAAAAAAAATCTGCAGTTGTTTGGAAAACATGCTTTTTGGTTTCACCGATTAAAATAATTATAAACAATCTTATGTATTATCGCATATGGAAATGTAAACGTACAAATATAAACCCCAACGTTTTGCTAACTGAATTAAGTGGGTACATTATATTACATAGTCTCTACATTGTTTTGACTTCTTAAAATGCTTTTATGATTCGTGTATGAGTTGTACATGTAATTATATATCTGGCTTTATTAACTTTTTGCTATTCTTGGTTTTTAATTATGTTATAAACTGTTGTTGCTCTGAATAAAAAAAAGAAGAGATTAAACCAGTAGACCTTGACTAACATATAGCAAGTTAGTTTGAAACAAAATCGTTTTACTGAAATGGCATAACATTGGTGATTTTTTAATTAATTTATTTTATTGTTATGATGATATATTCTGTAATAACTGGGAAATTAAAATCAATGTGGCGAATGTTTGGGTTATGCGGGGAGGCGGGGTCACTCGGGTAACCCGGAAGCAGATTGTGGCGAATGACGCGAACCTTTAGGGTCGAATGGGCAGACGGTAAAAAGATGGCGGATGACAAGAGCAAGATCACAGGCAATTATTACACTAATAAACGGTTCTGGAGCCCTTCCATCCGAGGACCGGCGTTCATGTTTATCTGTATATTGCTGGCCGAGCCCGCGCGAGCCACCACGCACTGGGTGGTGACTGAGGACGGCAAAATCCAACAGCAGGTACGAGACTGTCGTGTTTAGTCACTCCACTGTGACAAGATATTGACAGTTCTCAGCAGTAGCTTTCTAATCGGATTGTTCCTCACTGACACTGCTTTATACAGCTGTCAGACAGATGCGTGTGTCGATCTCATGTGTTGACAGCTGTTGTCTGCTGCGTATAACGATATAACAGCGCACTAGTGTGTGGTGATTCAATACTACTGGCCAAATCATCAGCCTGATTTGGCTTCTTGGTGTCTTCTAACCTCTGACCTGATATACTGTGACAAGATATTGACAGTTCTCAGCAGTAGCTTTCTAATCGGATTGTTCCTCACTGACACTGCTTTATACAGCTGTCAGACAGATGCGTGTGTCGATCTCATGTGTTGACAGCTGTTGTCTGCTGCGTATAACAATATAACAGCGCACTAGTGTGTGGTGATTCAATACTACTGGCCAAATCATCAGCCTGATTTGGCTTCTTGGTGTTTTCTAACCTCTGACCTGATATCTGTCAGGCAGTGACTCTTGCTCAAAGCATGTGCGCGCGCATTGATTTAGCCTTTTTCATGCTCCCTCTCGTTTCCAGGTGGATTCTCCTCTTAACTTGAAACATCCCCACCATTTAGTTCTTTTCATGCAACAGGAGACTCGTGTGAACTACCTCAAGAAGTTAGAGGTGATGTTATGCCTCACATTCATCATAACATAATCTTTTACAGTGAATTTTGTCTTGAAGAAGGCAGCTCTAGAGGTAAAGGTATGCTTCCCTGAACACTTGTCTGACAGTGAGTTATTGTACATTTTGCAGAAGCAACTAGTTGCTCAGAAGATTCACATCGAAGAGAACGAGGACCGGGATACTGGTTTAGAGCAGCGACACTATAAAGAAGATGCTGACTGTGTCACAGCTAAAGTTCCTCTGGGAGACTTGGATCTCTATGATGGCACTTTTATATCCCTGGAGAGCAAAGACATAAAGTAAGTGGTGTTTGCTTATGGAAGAAATATGTTTCCCTGTGTTTTTTTATATGTGTTGATCATTTCAGTTGTCATTGTAGAATATGCCATTCTGGTTTTATTGTTGTTGTTTTCTAGTCCAGAGGATTTTTTGGATCAGATGTCACCTCTACCTCCAGACCTGGAAAAACCTGACTGCGCTAAAATCCTCGACCTTCCTTATAGCATTCATGCGTTTCAGCACCTCAGGGTGAGTGTTTTGAGTGCTTTAAGCTGCACCCATACATACACTATTGGTCAAAAGATTTTTAATGTTTTTTAAGAAGTCTTTAATGCTCATCAAGCATGCATTTATTTGATCAAAAATACAGTAAAACAATAATATTGTGAAATATTATTACAGTTTAAAATACTGTTTTTCTATTTTAATATATTTTAAATGTAATTTATACCTGTGGTAAAGCTGACTTTTCATCAGCCTTTACGCCAGTCTTCATGATCTTTCAGAAATCATTCTCATATGCTGATTTATATACATTTATTATTAAATAAATGCAGCCTTAATGAACATAAGATACTTCTTTCAAAAACATTAAAGATACTATCATTAACATATTTATTCCAAATGAATATGAGCTTGCAGCACAGGGTTTAAGCAGACTAAATGATTGAAGAAGTTCTTCATGTGCCACGAAAGAAGTCTGCCGTTTTCACTAGAAGGTCCAGTTATGTCATTTTGGTTAACCATTATGAGGTCAAAACATAAAAAAAAAAAATGAAGCATGCACAGATGAATTAGTTACAATAAGATCTATAAGGTGAATTTTCATTTCATGCCAACTTGTCTCTCGAACATGGGCTCATTGTCTTTTTGCTCATTGGTTTTTCCCTCTCAGGGTGTACAAGAAAAGGTAAACTTAACATCACCCTTGGTTTCAAAGGATGACCCAATCTTTACCTCCCTGTCTCTTAAGCTGGGACAGAGTGTGGATGAGGTTGGGCATCGGATACACGAGGCACTTCTAAGAGTAAGTTGATTTGCTTTATTTATAAAGTTCTGGGTTCTCACAGTCATGGAAAACCTTGAAATGTTGCAGTTGTGATTTCTAGACCTGGAAAAGTCTGGTATTTTTTATAGTTACTGGAAATCTTTGTAGTTATGTTCTCCTCTAAAATAATATTATTGTGCTTTATAAGATGCAAATTAGCATCAATATGCACAACAGGGAACTTTATTAGAAACGTAAGAAACTTTTTTAGCTTTGAGTCACAAAGGCACCTTTGTGAATCAAAGCTAATACATTTTTATGGCACAGTCATAAAGTGCTTTACTTTGAGCATCTTTGATTAGAAAGCGGAGTCCTTCTTCTAACCACAGTAAATGTTAGGAATTTTTAAGGATGCATGATATATCAGTACCATACTTTTTAACAGACTGTATTAGAGTTTTTATTTATATCAGTTTCTGTTAATATTGGGAATATTGACTAATATTAGATATTTAATTCACGCTCATTTCCCCTATTTTTACATTTAAATTACTTTTGCCATCGTCTAATGGTCAGTTAAAGTTAATCTTTAAGAACACTAATCACTTAATAACACTGTTAAAGGTCATTTTAGCAAATCTCAAAATTAATATCCATTTTTTTTACTGTACATTATAATGATGTGATGTAGCATTTAAAGTGATTCATTTTGTGTTTTTCTTTTTTAATCTCTTTAGACAAAATAGTATTTTGATATTGGCCGTGTATCAGCATAATTTTTGTGTCTAATTGAAGATATTAATAAGAATAATTGTTTTCATTTATTAATACCTAGGATCGGTACCTGCCATAAAAATGTCATTCAAGTAGTTGTGTACTCACGATTAACTGGAAAAGAATTAAGATTTATTAGTGGGAATGTGTGGGAACTTCGTTTTCCTTTATGGTTCAGTTTTTAAAGGCTTGTAGATAAAGCAGAAGTCAGCTGGAAATGTCATTTCTTAAGATTAACGAAGAACTGTCTTTTTCTCACTTTCTAAGAATTCTTCTTCATGGGTGCTTTATAACTTGGCCTCCTTCTACTGGCGGATGAAGAATGAACCCAGGCGAGCTGTGGAATGTGTGGTCCGTGCTCTCCATTTTTCTCCAAGGTAAAGTGAAATGACACATGGATATAATTAGCAGATGGATAGTGGGCATAGCATATCTACAGAGAAATCAGTGTTTCGATCACCTGCACAAAGACTTGCATAAGTTGTGTCAACTTGTTTTACATACATTTGCATGTACTTGTTCTCTTATTGCAGGCAGCACAAAGATGTTGCTCTCATCAATATGGCAAACATACTTCACAGAGCACACTTCTCGGCTGACGCCGCCATTCTCACCCACGCTGCTCTGGATCTCACCACCGATCTCCTAACCAGCCATTACACCCTGGGCAACATTTACGCTGTGAGTGCAGCGCATTGAAGAAGAGGGATGGTTTCTGAAAATACATTTTTAAGATGTTTTTGAACTTCCTCTGTGCACATGCACTTTCTGCTGGACAGGAAATGGCAGTTTTTCTTTAGTATCTGATTTCCTTGTTTATATCGAATGACACTCACTTGCTTGTTGCATCTCTTTCCCTTCCTCCTGTCTCTTTGGTAGATGTTGGGGGAGTATAATCACTCCGTGATGTGCTATGAGCAGGCCCTGCAGGCTCAGCCAGGCTTTGAGCAGGCCCCGAGGAGGAAACATGCCGTCCTCTGTCAGCAGAAGCTGGAGCAGCGGCTTGAGGCTCAACACCGGTAGCACAGACCATTTGTTTTCTCATTGACTGTTGTGATTTTGACTCTCTTTTTCTGTGCAATTACTCTGTGTCTCATTAAGAAACCATCTTGAGTATGGAGTAGCCTTTTTCCTGGTATTGAGTGGGTCTTGTTCTTTCTTTGATGGCGTATTTCTGCGGAGAACTTCCCCTTTGCTCTTTTTATGATGAGGAATTCATTATGGATCATTGCAGGGGTCTTCAACAGGATTGTACTATAGGAGGGCTGCCAGTTATGTAGTTTGTTCTCAAACTAATTTTATGTGAAAGAAGAAAAATGCATTAAACAAAATACATCAAGATAAGACGCTACAATTCAACTGCATGTGTCATTGTGCCTCCCACATTGAAATATATTTGGTTAAAATAAAATGTAGAAGTAAATGACTGAGTACTAAAAATAGCTATTTCATTGGCTTTGCAATGCATGTAAGCATCATTTGAAAGAAATTTTATTCAAAAAGAAATGTTTTATTCAGCAAGGATGCATTCAAATGATCAAACATGACTGTAAAGACATTTATTGTTACAAAAGATTTCTATTTTAAATAAATACTGTTCTTTCTAACTTTCTGTCCTTTGAAAATCTTGGGGAAAAAAACACTATTGTGGTTTTCACACTAAATTAAGCAGCATAACTGTTTTCAACATTAATAATAATAATAAGAAATGTTTCTTGAACACCAAATCAATTAGAATGATTTCTGAAGGATCATGTTGTATTGAAAACTGGATTAATGGCTGCTGAAAGTTCAGCTTTGACATCACAGGAATAAAATACATTTTAAAATATATTAAAGTAGAAAAATAATCTTCGATAGTGATCATTTAACTGTGTATTTGATCAAATCCAGCTTTTTATGATTTGGAAGAGACTTCAAAAACATTTTAAGTAAATGACTGAGTACTAAAAATAGCTATTTCATTGGCTTTGCAATGCATGTAAGCATCATTTGAAAGAAATTTTATTCAAAAAGAAATGTTTTATTCAGCAAGGATGCATTCAAATGATCAAACATGACTGTAAAGACATTTATTGTTACAAAAGATTTCTATTTTAAATAAATACTGTTCTTTCTAACTTTCTGTCCTTTGAAAATCCTGGGGAAAAAAAACACTATTGTGGTTTTCACACTAAATTAAGCAGCATAACTGTTTTCAACATTAATAATAATAAGAAGAAATGTTTCTTGAACACCAAATCAATTAGAATGATTTCTGAAGGATCATGTTGTATTGAAAACTGGATTAATGGCTGCTGAAAGTTCAGCTTTGACATCACAGGAATAAAATACATTTTAAAATATATTAAAGTAGAAAAATAATCTTCGATAGTGATCATTTAACTGTGTATTTGATCAAATCCAGCTTTTTATGATTTGGAAGAGACTTCAAAAACATTTTAAAAAATCTTACCGACCCCAAATATTTGAACAGCAGTGTACATTAATATGCTTCTTATAGATAAGTTATTAAAAGGCCAGTCTAAAAATGTGTTTTTATACAGTGAGCTCTGTTTTATCTATCCCTGGGTCCTAAGTTATTGAGATTTATTTTCTGACTATAGCAGACATTTTTTTGGACAAAAAAGAGAACCACAAAAATGTTATATTAAATTAAAGGATGTTGTTTTTACACTAGAGGTTTGATTGCACCTAAAGTTTGATTTGTTTCATGTGAAAGTCGACTTACAAACTAAGAACCACACTTCATGTGGTAAACGCAAAGTGAAGTGCTATTGTACATGTATATTTTGTGATATTGTGTAAACACTGACACAAAATGTTAACAATATTTTGGTAGTTACACCAGATAAACAAATTCCAAGCAAAATAGCTCTCTAGTTGTAACATTCAGGCTTAAGCATTTGTGATGATAAATATCTTGCAGTTGTTCTGTTGATGATAAGGAAGAAGACACAAATTAATCTTTGAGTTTGTGCTCAAAAAAAGCATAGTGCAAGGTGCGAAATCAACATGCATCCTCCCTCACTCTTTGTCCAGGTCTTTGCAGCGCACCCTGAATGAACTGAAGGAGTACCAGAAGCAGCATGATCATTATCTGCGACAGCAGGAGATGCTGGACAAGCACAGGCTCATTCAGGAGGAGCAGATCCTGCGAAATATCATCCACGAGACCCAGATGGCTAAAGAAGCTCAACTCGGTTAGACTGCTTGTTTTACCTTTCAACTCCAGTCATACAGTTTCTTTAACATAGACCCACAAACTCAAGGTCCTAAAAAAATAATATTGGGCAATATACTGGATAAAGTTTCGCAAGCCTGCCATATCTTGTTGGCGCCATGTTTGTTCGCTTTCACTGTTGTACATATGAATGTGTATAACAGGACTTCAATGGTGTGTTTTAGGAAATCACCAGATGTGTCATATAGGCCAACAGAAGTTCACCCTGCACTGCCCGTTTGACTTGCCTGTGCGGTATCACCGTGGAGAACTGTTTGAAAATGTCCACTACATTCAGGTGAAACTGCAAACACACTGTTTGAATTATTTTGCTTTCTGTGTGTTAATAATGAGACTAAATATTGAAGCAGTTTAGAATAAAAAATACTTTTTACTTGATTTCTACACAACTTGAAAAAAGTATATACATTATTTAAATGCTTATGGAGTTTCAAGAATGTATTACTTTACATGACTTCTGCTTGACTAGAAAAAAAAAACACTTAAAATGTGTGAATTAGAATAAGAAATATCTTGATTTTTAGTTGTTGTAGCTTATTTTAATGCTTGAATCCTTGAGGGCCCCTCAGAAGTTTTCAGAGGCCCTCAGGTTAGTGGACCCTGGCCCTCTGGTTGAGAGAATCACTGGTCTGTATTAATGCCGGTTCATGAATTTCAGTGGACAAGCAGTGTTTCATGAGTGTTTTGTGTAACAGCAGTGGAACATATTAATGTTTGTGCCCACGTGTCACTTTACCCTACTTTGACTGCTTGCAAAATTATTTTTGTAGGCGGAGAAAAATTAAACTAATTAACCGAGTAGTTGAAACTAACTTGTTTATAAACCGGTTGTATGAAAACATTACTTTACACACGATAATGTTGTTGATATTCAGTATAACAGCACTCCTCTTTGCTAGATTTCTTAAGTGTCAATCAATCTCCTCTTTTTCTGACGTGTGTGTGTGCGTGCATGTGTATTTGCTTGTAGTTTGGTGAGGAAGTGTCAATAGCCAGCAGTGTTGCTCTGGTGTCCGAGTTGAGTGTGAATGAGAGTCACAGTCCTCAGCAGTCCTACACCATGTCCTTAGGACGGGAACCTGCAGTCCACTGGGACAAGGAGACAACCTCCACTGATGTAAGAGTGTGGTTAATTTTTTTTTCTTATTGTTAGCTGTAAACAACCGAGTTAGCCTACATTTTAAATTAACACAAATGCATAAGAAGGAGTTGTGTTGAACTTTGTGAATGATGGTTGAATGATTCCCCTTGTGAAGTTCAGCGGGCACAGATTCCATGTTGGACTAATTATTGGCATATTTATGGCCTGTATTTATTTTGTGGCATATTTTTACCTGCATATGGCATGTTTTTTTATATATGTTAGAACACAATGTAAACTTGTGTTCATGCCATGTTCGAATGATCATAATTATGGGATTCTGACTTTTAAAAACATGTTCATATCCTAGTCGAACTCGTTATTAAAACGTTTTGAATTATACAAGTGTTCTGACTTATACCACCTGACCATTGCAATGAAAACACTCAAAATGGTGGAAGGTTTAGACATAAAATGTAGCCCAACTTGGAATATTTCTGTTTAATAATTTCGAAAAATCATGCAAGCATAATCTTAAAAATAATATGATTAAAATAACATGTAGCTAGCATGGAGTTAGATAACTAATGTCTAATTTCCTGCTAAATATGATAAATGCACTAACATTTTATCAATAAGGCATTTGCATAACAACTTTTACTTGTTTTATTGTGGTTTTGTCTATTGATTACTCAAATTACACAGATTCATTTTGACATTAATAGTTTTGCCACAGAAATGGATCATTTCTGTATTATCTATATTATCCTGCATATTTGCACTAGAAGTCACATTCTGTTTGTTGTATGTGAACAGGAAAGTCATACGGTACTGTGGCCCAGGAGGTCAGACTGTGCACAACGATTTCCCACAATTCCCCCTGTGCACCTACTTCCCACCTATTACCTGCCCCCTGAGTCCCACAACTTTAAGTAAGACATGTGGCACTGTGACATGCACATTTATGTTACATACAGTTTACAGTCACAGACTCACAGACTTATCGTACCGTTGCTCAACCCTTCTACATATAACATGTATGCTTGTTATTTTTGTCATGTTACCAGGGCTCTGAATATTCTCTTGGAGAGCAAAAGTCCTCCACCATCATCAAAGATGCCGGATTGCAGCTTAAAGAATCTTGTCACCGCTAGAGACCCATTGGAATCTCTGGCCTGGGCATTAGAGAAGGAGCTGCTTGACCCACATGCTGCAGAGGTATGAGCTAGCTTACTCAATATTGTCAGTCTGAAGGAGTTCTGTACCACACCCTTAGCCTACCTATGCTATTTGTGCAGGTAGATGAAGCAGAGAGAGCTATTTAGTATGTGGGAGTGTTGTGTTTTCTCGGGTGAGTCATTCTGTGTGTGTGTGTGTGTTTTATGCAGGTGTTGCTGAAGCGCAGTGGTGGGAGGAGTTTGGAGCAAACTGGAGCACTGATTGCTCAGGCGCTGGACAAGGTAAAAGAATAATGTGGCTCATGTTGAGTACATTAACAATTGCACTGTTTGCTCTTTGTAGATAATTGAGGACCAAATTATGTGAATTGCAAATTGAAGATTTTAATTGGCAAGATTCTAAAAATTGAGTCAGCTGATTAAAAACTTGACTAATTATGTAAGAATGGATAGTGTTAGTCTTGTGGAAATATGAAGAAGTGGAAAATACAGATGGAACTGATGAATCAAATTTGTATGTAAAAGTATTAGAAATACTCTTATGCCATTCCACACCCATATACTGTTTATAATAGGGCTGCAACAAACGATTATTTTGATGATCGGTTAATCTAACGATTATTAGAACGACTAATCGTCGATTATTTCACTGATTAATAAGTAGACTTTGATTGATTATTCAGCTTTTGCAGTTAGTTAAAATATTGAGCTATATATTCTAACAAATAAATAAAGGTAAGCACTTCAGCTTTTGAAAGTCATATTATGTAATTACAATTATACAATTAATTTATACTAATGAATATATTTGCCACACAAAATGAGATGACAGATAAACTCTCTCATTCACCATTTAATTAGCTAAATGAAAAAGTAACTGAATGGCATCATTCTGCCTAACATCTCCTTCTGTAAGTCGTGGATAAGAAACAAAATAAAGGTGAGTGATGAGACGCGGCTATCTATTGCATAAACTACTATATAAATAAACGTGACATGACTGGACTTTACTGGAGTGCCGAACTTCAGAGCTCGTACAAACATCCACATCGCTGTAATCAGATGCTTTCTTAACTGCTGCTTTCCCACCGCGGTCAGTTTTTGTTGTGTTTATTTTATTATCTAGATTCTAGAGGAAAGCGCGCAGCATTTACGTACATATTCATCCAAACGCCGCCCAACAGCTTCAGGTTCGGCTGCGTTTGCTCTGAAGCGCTGTCTTCTCTTGAATTGCATCAGGAGACTGGTTTTTCATGTTTAATACTGTAAAGCTGCTTGATTTAAGGCTATCTATTGCATAAACTACTATATAAATAAACGTGACATGACTGGACTTTACTGGAGTGCCGAACTTCAGAGCTCGTACAAACATCCACATCGCTGTAATCAGATGCTTTCTTAACTGCTGCTTTCCCACCGCGGTCAGTTTTTGTTGTGTTTATTTTATTATCTAGATTCTAGAGGAAAGCGCGCAGCATTTACGTACATATTCATCCAAACGCCGCCCAACAGCTTCAGGTTCGGCTGCGTTTGCTCTGAAGCGCTGTCTTCTCTTGAATTGCATCAGGAGAGCTGAATTACAGTCTTGCGCTACAGCGCCACACTGGTCAAACCACATTACTACAGGCTGCTTTCATTAGGTCACATGAAATCAAATGACTACTCCAGTGTTTCCCAACCGATGCTGTACCGAATATCTATACTTTTCAAAGTATCATATCGAAGTTAGAAATTCAAATATTGTGACAAAATTAATTTTGTAGGGTGCCACAAATTTGTTAAAATTTCCAAAGGGTGCCGCGACTAAAGAAAGGTTGGGAAACACTGGACTACTCGACAACAAATATATTTGTCGACAATCTTTTATTGTTGATGTTGCCGATAATGTCGACTAATCGTTTCAGCCCTAGTTTATATACATTTTTAAGTATATATATTTTTTAAGAATAAATATATTTTTTTCTATACAACGATAGTTCATAGTGACTATTGACTGTTAAGCTCAGAAAAGGACAAAAAAGCACTATAAATGCACTATAAAAGTAGTCATAATGACTTGTGTGCTATAGTTCAAATAATATAAAGTGTTCTGAAGCCATATGATAGTTTTGTGTAAGAAATAGACCCAAATGTAGGACATTATTCACTGATAATCATTATCTCTGCTGCAGCACAAAGAGTGGCTTTCAAATCATACACATATTCATGTGACGTCAAAGCTGAAATCAGCAGCCATTACTCCACTCTTGTGGAAGGTTTTTTTTTTTTTTTTTAGAAAGTAGAAATAGAAATCTTTTGTAACAGTGTAAAAGTTTTTACTGGCACTTTTGATCAGTTTAATGCGTCTTTGCTGCATAAAAATATTAATTTCTTTCCATAAAAATAAAATGTTGGCCCAAACAGTGGTGGTGTAGATGGTGCAGGTCGGTGCAATGGTGCTTTTATAGTGCTGATTTGGCCTTTTAGGATCTAAATAGCACATGGTCACTGTCATGACAATCATTTCTATGTGAAGATTCTTTAGAAATGATTTTTGTGTATGTGTTTCTCTGAAAAGATATTGCAACTTAATGAGGGTGAGTAAAAAAAAAAGTGACAGATGTTTAATTTTTGTTTGGGAAATTGTTAGCTGCTCATAATTTGTTGTCAGATTGTCTGCTTGAAACATTTTTATATAAAACTAGGATTGTGATAGTAAAAACAAAAGCTTTAAAGAAGATCAAATGGGAAGTCTCTTTCTCTCAGATGAGTGGGCCACGGTGGATGATGCAGAATGAAGCAGGTCTTTTCTGGCGTGCTAAAGGAAATGGCACAGAAGCTTTGGCGTGTCTGCGTCAGGCGCTCCATTCTGCCCCTCCTCAGCACAGAGACATGCCTCTGGTCAACACTGCCAACCTGCTGCTGCACTACGGCCTGCATGACGAGGCCCATGAGCTGCTGCAACAGGCCCTGCAGATCAACCTCTCAGAGGTATGCACTGACACTGACCTATAATGCAGACTGTTGAACACCCCACCTTTTTTCAGTGCAGACCACCCAGTTTACCCTTTAAGTTACACATAACACATAACACATGACATGCCACTCACATGGACACTCATGGAAATATTCCTCTGATGCTGTAGAAGAATTTAAATGTCAAACATACAATGGTGCTAACTAGTTAAAATAGCTGGTCACATTAATTACATGATGTTTATATCATTGACTATAACTCTGTTATTGGCCTACAGTCTGTAGCAATCAGTTCAGTCAAGTTAGACACATTTGCTAAGTTAGATTTAGTGACTGTTCACACACTGTGTCCCATATTTACACTTGCATCACAGTACACACGCAGATAGACATTTTTGACTGGTGCATCTGACTTTTTTTTTTTTTTTTTTACTATCACATACCATGAGCACTTTGTTTTAGTTCCATGTTGTTCAGAACATGTTTTTTAAACTCTAGAATGAGTTGTGTTAATGTCTCTTTAAGTCAAAAGTATACTTTAGTTTTGGTGCAAACACTTAATGTATGCATACAGCCGAACACAAGCCTTTCAAAGTGTACTCCGTTTGATAGTGTGCAAGTAAACACATGCACACTAGAAATGTTACTCTTGTCCGTGGCTGCTTTATTTCTTTCTAAAAGTTAGAAGCAATAGAAAGTGTCTTTGTACTCTTTTAAACCAGAGTTGTGGATCTCTCTTAAAGACAAGCACTTGTCAACGTGGGCATCTATTGTTGTTGCCATCTCCAGTAAGTGTGGGTGTTGTTCCATCTCATCCATCTCATCTTTTTTGACTGAAACAATGGCCTGGGATAGTAATGCCACCTTGTGGCCAATCTAATCAATGCAAAAATATTGTGCAAAAAAGTACACGGTTTGATTGGTTAGAAAAATCTGACCGTGCGCTTTCATATATTTCATGTCACACTCTAAAATATGCTTAGAAACTGAAGTATATCTTGGGCTTTACTCCTTTTGGCAATTGTGCAGCTGCTTTACTGTAAATGTGGCGAGCTTACTGTCAGCTTACTGCAGACTTGCAAAAACAAACATGATTTTCTCAGGTTCTTCAATTATATATACATATATATATAATATATACATATATAAATTTTTTCACATCATATTCTTTGGAATCGATCGCACTTTCGATTGCACTTTCGATCGCAGGTTAAATTGATAGCCCAAAGTATTATATCATCCAAAAATGAAAATTTGCTGAAAATGTGCCCTCAGGTCATCCAAAATGTAGTAAAGTTTGTTTCTTGCTATCACTTGCTTACCAATGGATCCTCTGCAGTGAATGGGTGCCGTCAGAATGAGAGTTCAAACAGATGATAAAAACATCACAATAATCCTCAAGTAATCCACATGACTCCTGTCCATCTATTAATATCTTGTGAAGATAAAAACTGCATGTTTGTGATAAACAAGTCCATCATTAAGACGGTCACTTCAAACTTTAGAGTCCATAATCCATAATATTGCGTTCTCCAGTGAAAAAGTCATCTCGTCTGAGTCAGGAGAAAAATATGCACAGATCAAGTGCTGTTTACAAGTGAAAAAAATGTAAAACAGTTCTAAACAAATATGTCAGTGGATTTTGATGTGAGTGGACAACAGGGGATGGATTTACTGAATGAAGCATTATTATGGATTATAAACTCATTGGACATTTCGGCTAGAAGAGATGGTTTAAAGTTAAAATGCCTTGATGGATTTGTTTATTTAAAAAATGCAGCTTTTCACTTTACAAGATGTAAATTGATGGACTGGATTTGTATTGATAACTTGAGCCAATTTTAGACTCTTTACCGTTGCATCTTCTATTCTGGGTTTGTTCCATTCTCTCTCCTGCTCCCCTTTTCTCTTCTCCTCAGCATCCTGCACTGCTTCCTTTCTCTAGCTCAGCTCTCTCTCCCCTGGCACTCTTCTGAGTGAGAGAGACTTTGAAATAGCGAAATCGTGTCCTCAATAATTCAGGGCACTGAAAATAGCACAGGCTTTATTTAGATGCCGCTGCGCTCTGCAGACAAAAATGAACTCATTGTCCTCTTCTCGTTTGCGGGAACTCTTGAGCTATTGATTTTGGGATTAATATGGCAATCCCCTTTTGAACTAACACTACTCATTTATACAACAATCCTGATGGATTTGTTTATTTAAAAAATGCAGCTTTTCACTTTACAAGATGTAAATTGATGGACTGGATTTGTATTGATAACTTGTAAATCAGCTGTTTGAACTCTCATTCTGACGGCACCCATTCACTGCAAAGGATCTATTGATGAGCAAGTGATGTAATGCTATATTTCTACGATCTTTTCCAATACAAGCTTATCTTAATCTTGAATGACCTCAAAACGTAACATTTCAATTTTGGGTTAGCTATTCTTTTAATCAAAACAGAAAACTTTATTATGTGACATAACTGTATTTTTCTCTCTCTCTCTTTTCACACCAGCCTCACACCCTGTTAAGCCTGGTCAACGTTCACCTCTCTCAGGGAAACCTGACTGGTGCTCTGGCCATATTTCGTCGGGCCCTGATTCTCACCATTTAGATGCCGCTGCGCTCTGCAGACAAAAATGAACTCATTGTCCTCTTCTCGTTTGCGGGAACTCTTGAGCTATTGATTTTGGGATTAATATGGCAATCCCCTTTTGAACTAACACTACTCATTTATACAACAATCCGAATGGGGAATATGTCTCCCAAGTAGCTTGTGTTTCTACTTTCTTCTTTCAGTTATAATTATAATGCAGTTATATTGATTTGAAAAATGTAAGTTAAGCAACATGTGAGCTAAATTCTGTTTGTGTGTATGTGTGTGTGTAGCTGGCTCTGGCTGTGAGGCAGAGGAAGACACAGAGCTGGAGGAATGGGACACGGCCAGCAGCAGCAGGCAGGAGCCCTGGGACACTGATGCCATGCCTGTGTCTGCTTTAGAAGACTCTCTCCTCTTTGAGAGTAAGATTAATGATGAAGCTTATGGGGGCTTCTTTCTCTGTGTTTGATGTTCACATAAGATACAGTTCAACAGTCTGAGACCCCTAGCAAAAATGCTGCTGTTTTGCATTTTATAATGTGTATTAATAAAAAATAATAATTCTATTATTAGCATAACAATTTAAGTGAGTTCACATGCTTATTGACGCAAATGTTTATTCCATTAGTGACAATGAAATCTGTATGTACATTCCTTAAACTGCAACAAAACACATAGGACATGCGAACAAGAAACTCAGTTTAATTATTTATTAATACAGTCACTTTCCCCATGCTTTATGGACTTAAACATATTTATTTAATTGTAAGCCTTTACATGTTAAATTTGACAGCCCTTGTTAAGACATTTTTTACTCAAGATTTAAATTAAAAATGTGTCAATATTGTAGCGATGTATGAAGCACATCTCTCACAGAATTCACTTTTATACCAAGTAGCTTTCTGTTGGCAAATGTGGTAAAATCGCACAACAAATTTGAACTTGCTGCGAAATCTGCATGTGGAAATCTTTTGCTCTCATGTGAAATTCACAATTGTGTGGATTCCTATTAAAAATGTGTGTATTTCACCCACTTCGAAATGTAAATGTAACCAGGGTCTTAGGGTCTCTCTGTAAAGGAAAGTATACTGCAATACTACGCATACAAAATCTGTGAATTTTATCTCTTCATCAACTCTTTTTGATTATTTGATCTGACTACTAGAACTTAACTTTACCTATATTTCCTATCAATAAATTGAAATATGTAATTGCAATTTTCATACAAAAACCCAACAGATTGTATTTCATGTTTCATGTGAATCATTTATTAATACGGTCACTTTCCCCATGCTTTATGAGCTTAAACATATATTAATTGTAAGCCTTTACATGTTAAATTTGACAGCCCTTGTTAAGACATTTTTTACTCAAGATTTAAATTAAAAATGTGAAAAAAAAGGCTCTGAGATGGTACTGTTCTGTCCTTGCTAAATTAAACATACAGTGTAGTGAGGTCATGTGATATAGCAATATAGCACAGTACTATTTTAAAGATTTATGGTTGCATATTTTGTACTGTTTCATATTTCATGTTGTTTCACTTGCTTTTTTTAAACAATAGCTGGCAGAATACATGCAGTACAGTAGTATTTTATTTTTTTTACAAACAGCCATTGTCAGATTGCTGATGTCAATGTACATGCAATTGAATTAATTAAATCTTCTGAACAAGGACTTAATACATTGTGCTTCTAAACAAGCAGCACTCTCACAGCTTTCCTCTTGACCTTTTCTCCTGTTACTCTCTCGTCTTCTGCAGAGGTGCTGGTGGACAGCAACGGTTCAGGGGAGGCGAGTGGTCAGGACAGGGGCCGAGAGCAAAAGAATGATGGGGTGGAGGAAGAGGAGCAGGACTGGCGTCTGAGGGAAGAGCTTATAGGAGCATTTGAGGGGGCTCTGGACATGAACGGGAAGACAGGGGACCTACGGGGCATCCGCGTGCTGAAAAACGACAGGGTAATGGGGGCGAGAGGGGGAGGACCCTGCTTCGGCAACTGTGAGGATGATGAGGCAGCTGAATGGGTACGTCTCTCTGTTGAAATATTTAAGAACATTTTGTATTTGTAATCAAGGAGAATTTAAACTTTCCCATTCTCTTAATTTCTTCAGATAACGTTCCAGGTGAAACGTGTAAAAAAGCCAAAAATGGATACCTCGGAGGGCTGGGTGGGAGAAGGAGATGTTCGTCAAGGTGAACCAACAGCAAGTAACTCCATCCTTGAGATCAGTGGGCCCACAATCCCCTCACCTGGACCCTCAGGTGCTGAGAATGAACTGACTTCCTACAGGACATGCTTTTCAACACAGAGCAGTGTTATTTAGTATTGTTTTTACAGTTATAGTATTTGATAGTATTTTAAATATTTTAACTTTTATTTTTATATTCAAAGTTTTATATTCATATTTTTTAGTAAATATTTTAGTTTTGGTAAAATTAGCAGTTTAAATATATTTCTGTTTAACTTCTTTTCATTTCCAGTTTTATTTATAATTTTTATTTTCAGTTTTATTTTTAGTCATTTTAGTTCAGCTTAACTTCATTTCAGTTTATTTCAGACAACATTTTAAGTTTTATTTTATTTCAGTTAACAAAAATGATTGTAATATTTTGTTAACAATAACGACACTGACACAGAGATGATTCTACTAGTACTGTAGCTGCAAAAGGCATCATGACATCATAAAAAAAAATGTCATTTGTCATCAAAAAAAAACATTTTGTGTTTTTAGAGAGATGGAAGGACTACAGCAGTCTGGGTTGGCCCGGTCCAGAGGAATGTCAGCGCACTCGTCGTGTGGACCTCACAACTGTGGCTAGTACCTGGCTGGCTGTGTCTGCCAAGAACATAGAGTAGGATATCATTCTTAGAGTCATTCTGTTGGAATGCTTTCATAGTGGGCTCTTTTCCACTAACGTATGATTCTGAACTCCTCACAGTATCACAGAGCATATAGACTTTGCCACTCCGCTTCAGGAGCCAGCAGTGGAGCCGGTGTGCAATGCCATTCTCCCTGCCAGTATGCACACACTGGACCATCTGAGTGGAGTGGCCAACCGCGGAGGCATTCACTATACTGGGGAGAGTCAGCTCAGAGAGGTGCTTTTTATATCACCCGTTTACAGCTGTGATGATTCTGCTGATCTCAGAAGTTCTGATGTTTGTGAATGGCTGTTTTGTCTCATCTCACACTCACTCTTCTGTCACAGGTGTTGCAGAATCTGGGAAAAGATACATTTCCCTCGCAGTCTTTTGAACAAGTGGGAACACGTATTGCTAAGGTGCTGGAAAAGGTGAGTGTTGTCTGTTGTGACTACTAGTGCAGTCACATGCACTTTAAAAGTTGCCTTCAGTTGGGTGAAAGCAGTTTGTATTTTTATAGTGTCATGTAAATTATTTAAAGCAATTTGTCTTTTCAAAATGTCATGTAAATGCTTTAGTCTGAATTAAATTGTAACAGTCTGGTTTTATCAAAGTCAGACCTGCATTGCTCTTTAAAAGTTTGGGGTTGGTAAGATTTTGTAATGTTTTTATGCTCATCAAGTTTGCATTTATTTGTTTAAAAAATATAGTAGAAAAAGTATTATTGTGAAATGTCACAAAAAAAAATCAAATTTAATATATTTTAAAATGTAATTATTCCTGTTGTGGCAAAGCTGCATTTTCAGCAGCCATTAATTCCAGTCTTCAGTGTCACATGATCATTCAGAAATCATTCTAAAATGATGATTTGGTGCTCTGTGTTGATTATTAGCAATGTTGAAAACAGTTGTGCTGCTTAATATTTTTGTGCAAACCATGATACTTTCTTCAGGATTCTTTGATAAATATAAAATTCAAAAGAACAGCACTTACTTGAAATGATCTTATAATAATATCATAAATGTCTTTACTGTCTCTTTTGATCAGTTTAATGTATCCGTGCAGAATAAATTTTTTTTTTATCTCTTTCCAAAAAAAAAAAAAAAAAGTACTTACTGACCCCAAACTTTTAAAAGGTGTTGTAGATAATGTGATTGGCTTTATCCGTCATGTTAATCGGACTAAAGTTATATCAACTAAATTTGATTAAAATTGCATCCACCTTATTTTTAACTTAAGTGTGGGTGTGGTCATATTTAACTTGAATGTGCGAGGCTTCTGTGTGATTTGCTTCCAGTTATTTTACCAGTATAAAAACTGTCCATTATGCTGTATTTATCATATTAATTCATTATCTGAATAATAAACATACTGATTTGTAGCACAAACAGTTTTACAGTTCACTGCCCTTTGTATTTATTTACCTCTAGCAGCTAATGAATTGGAAGTTTTGCACATTCAAAGAAAATAGCTTGCTTCCGTGTTGCAAAATAAGGTGGATACCAGGACCGACAGAGAGGACTGTAGCTCTACTACGCAAAAACCCAAACTGCTTGATTATAACTGTGTGTAAACATAATTTATGACTGTTTTTGTATTTCTAGCTGAGAACAACTCTATGGAAAATGTGTCGGTGAAAAAGAGTAATAGATTTTGTTACATTTCATGATCTGGGTGATTTGATGTCCATTAGAATCAGACATCCTGGGTTCTGTCCAGCATGGCAGCATTGTACTGGAGGGTGAAAGGTCAGGGAAAGCGAGCCATCGACTGCCTCCGCCAGGCTCTGAACTACGCTCCTCACCATATGAAGGTTCTGCTCATTCCCCTATTACAGTTCTTCTCCGTTGGTTGGCTTGTACAGACGCAAACCTTACTGCATGATATAAATATTTGTTTCTGTTCTGTTAGGATGTGCCTCTCATCAGCCTTGCCAACATCTTCCAAAATGCGAGGCTGTGGGAGGACGCCCTGACTGTGGCACGCATGGCAGTGGAAATTGCTCCTCACTTTGTGGTTAACCATTTTACTCTGGCAAACGTTTATATAGCTATGGTAAGTGATTTTTCTGAGACACTCATAGTCTTCTGAAGGATTTTATTGACGTTAAGTGATGACTGTTTTTACTTAATATGTCTTCATAGGAGGAGTTTGAGAAGGCCATGCATTGGTATGAATCGACTCTAAAACTCCAGCCTGAATTTGGGCCAGCCAAAGATCGTCTGCGCACCATCCAGTGCTACCTCCTCTCCAAGAGAGACCGGAGAGCTCCCTGAGGACACAACACACGCACGCACAAACGTTAACATTAACATGCTCCTTAATCTTATCTATCAGTGAGGAACACTGTGTTTGTTGTCTTAATTTCATGAATATAGACCATATCATTACTGTCTATAAGGTTTTCAGTTGAGCTATGAAAACGGTTTCCCTTTTTTCCGGTCTTTATGAAAATTTTATGATGTTGTTTTATGGCTAAAGGGTTGTTTATTTCTATAAAACATCTTGATATTCCTACAAAGGGATATTTTTTCTGGGGTCAAGATTCAATGTTTGAATATGCCAGACTGTATTTGAATGCTTTTATTTTTAACAGTAACACCAAAAATACAATGCATCTTTTAGTCTCACCATATCCATATACCCCTCTCTTTCAGCAGTAGCTGCTAGGTGTATAAAGGGTGTCTTAAAATCTTATTCAGAATACAGATTGTTAAAAGAAACGCTATAGTCCTTTCCTTTACACAGCCATTCTCAGATTTAGTTATGCCTAATGGTAACAGTTCAGGCTGTTGTATGTTCAAATGATTTCCTTGTATCTGCCATGAGAGCGGGCTGAAGCATCTTGTACATCCTTTTTTAAGCTAAAAATATAAAATGCTGCAAACATGTGGAGAGGAGAGTTTCTCCTGATGGTTTACTGTACAGCTCTAAATCTTGGTTGTTATAGCTGATATGGAATAAATCATTAGCGTTCAGGCTGAAGACAGAGCCACTGCAAATATTTAAGCTAAGCAAAACATCAATAACAAAAATGTGGTTTTGAGTTTTTAACAGATGTATTTTCCTTTCAGTTTTAAAAGGGACCTTTAAAAAAAGATAATTTTGCTCAAAGTTAAAATGTACTTCTATTTACTTTACTTTGCACAGCTGAGCTGTTGACTCTAAGATTTGATCTGTACTGTTGTATTTAATATTTAGAAAGTCAAGATAAACATTTTTGTGTCCAATGTCTATATGAAAACATACAAGTTCCTCAGAAATTAAAGTGGACATGGTTTTTAAAGACATTTTTAATGATTGTTTACTGATCAATTAAACTTGAATCACAGTTCAGAACTATTTAGCATAAAGGATAATATCATTCATGCTACTCTCTCTCTTTTAAAGTGTTCCAACAACCTTGTGAATGGGCCACATAAAAAATCACCAAATCGACCCCGTTGAAAAACAGTTTAATGTATAAAAATGGTAGTTGGGATGCAGGATAGATATGTTGTAAATATGTTTTACTTTTTAAAATGTTTGCAGGCTAATTTAAATTTTCTGTAGCGGTTGATGCTATACTTTATGCTATCCTGAGTTTGACCACAAGGTGGCTCTTGTGAAGCCTCATAACATCCAACACATAAAGCCATGCCATGATAATACACATACAAACGTACATAGGTCTTTTTTGATACGTACTATGAGATAAAATGTACAGTATAATGTAAAAAAAAAATTTTTTTAATCACATTCAGCCATGTTAATGGTTATCGATTTATAATTAACAGTCATAGGTTAATTGTTCATATACACACTCTAAAGTTCTCACTTCTCAATAATCAAATAAATAGGTGTTTATACTAGATCAAAATATAAGTATGATTATTTATACAGAATATTTATGTTGTTTTTGCTACTACGAAATATACTAGCAGCTGGACTTTATAAAAATAGCCCTCAGTAGAGTTTGCTTGACACTTCAGTAGTAACACCAAGTCTAGTTGAACGCCACACATATAGGAGAGCCCCCACCTGTCCATCCCCATCAAATCCGTTTTACCCAGAGCCCCGCCCCCGCTCTTTGTCAGCTGAATTAATTTTATACTATTTTTACATTTCTGCGTTTCCCAGGGAAACCTAATGACGCAATGACGTCAGTGCGGGTCAACAGCACAGTGATAGGCTGGTGGCGGGGAAAGCA
>NW_015625591.1:623780-624054 GCF_001515625.1 Sinocyclocheilus rhinocerous | reverse complement strand
GCAGGCAGACCCAGGCGGTGTATAGAGGGATATTTGATTGTGTGCTCAAAACATACACACATGATGGAGTAAGTCACCAAAAAAATACATTGTGCAATAAGAAGGACAATCTCTCTCTCTCTCTATATATATATATATTTATACACACACACACACAAAAACACACACACACACAGACACAGACACACACACACACCAACTGTTTTGTGCTACAAGTTCTAAAAAAATATATATTTATAATATATATATAAATATATATATATTTATACACACA